>NW_022111324.1:45370780-45372131 GCF_000313985.2 Echinops telfairi | reverse complement strand
ATTATATATTTTTACATATATACATGCATGTATTTAGAACTCTATGTCATTTTATATATTTTATATTTTATAAAGCCATATCTTGATGGAAGCAGACTGCTAGAGCTTTTGTGGCTGATGGTGTTGAGGGGGGCGGGATTCAAACTGCCACTCTTTAGTTAGCAGCCAAGTGCTTGAACTACTGTGCTACTAGGACTCCTTATCCCTTGCTTAGACTTCTGCTAATTGCTTAATTAATTTCTCCGCTTTTCCCCCTTAAAACAGCATGCTTTTTAGAGCTGCCTGAGTGATGTTAAAATACAAGCCATATCCTGTTTACAAGGGCAGTGAATTATTTAGGTTGGCTCTTCCAGCCAACTCCCACCCACCTCTCCCTGCATGGGTCTGGTAGGGTACTGATGGGATTCACCTATGAGTAACTGAGAACAGGATTCCCTGGAGTGGCATCCTACTGTATATAAAATAAACTCTCAGAGAAGCAGGAGGAGGAATCTCATTAGCCGCAGGAGCCAGGAGTGAGCACATTCTCTGAACCCACGATTCCTGCGCAGTGAACCTCCTGGATGCAAAGGACAGCTATACCATCGGAGAATCAGAGACAGAACCATGAGGCACAACATGGAACAGAGTGATGTATGTACTACTTCCCAACCCATGAGCACGTAAAGCCTAGTGCTTCAGTGTGGGAGGCTGGCTTGCTGAGTGGGGTGCCTCTGGGCACTTAATTGGAAAATTGGACTTGCTGACCCATGGAAGAAGTGGAGCTGAATGCCTTTGGGCTGAGGGTTACTGGAGCGGGATGCCTCTGGGTACTTAATTCAGGGAGCAGGGTTTGCTGACTCATGGAGGTTGAGCTGAATATGCCTTCCTATTGAGGCTTAGAGCAGAGTGGTGTGCCGATCTGAAAATTTTTAACATGTCCTGGTCATCTACTCCCCTGAGCATTTTTCACTAGCATTACAACTTGTTAACATCCTTCATAATCTTGAATTTGTCTGTGAGCTTCTGTGTAGCCATCACACTAGATATCAGAACTCAAAGAGCTCAAGTACTGAAATATGAAGTAGAAAAAAGAGAATACTAATTAAGGTATTACAATGTTTAAAAATCCCCTGTGCTTGGCATAGAATTCGTAGCACGATTCATTAGATAGGATACAAGTGAGTCCTGCCTAACTCTCAGACACGATCTCAGGCAGGGCCTTCCACTTTGGTACAGTCGTGCAGATTGTTAACAGATTATCATAGACCTGCTCTTGCCTAGGAATTTCGCACTTGGATCCTCTGACTGAACGGCTCTGCCCTCAGATCTTTGCGTACCTACACTCATTTGTTTCTGAGTCCTGGTTTCA
>NW_022111324.1:45367765-45369986 GCF_000313985.2 Echinops telfairi | reverse complement strand
CCCTTCAATTAATCCCACTTGTGTTTATCGGCCAGGCTGGCACAATAAACTAACTATCTCACTACCTAACACAGAAGGAGGCCTTATGGCACAGTGGATTAGGAGTTGAGCCCTTAACCTCTAAATTGGTGGTTTAAATCCACCAGCTGCTCCAGGGGAAAAAATGAGGCTTTCTATTCCCGTAAAGCTTTACACCCTCGAAAATACACAGAGGCAGTTCTACTCTGTCCTATAGTGTCACTGTGAGTTGTAATCAACTTGATGGCAGTGAGCTAGGTTTTGGTTTCTAACACAGAAGGGGTTCAATAGAGGAATTGATAGTCAAATCCCATGGAAGCTGCCTTGCAACAGCATAACCTGGTTCTGAATCATTTTGCCTCCTGCCTTGTACTCATACTTAACCTTGCTCATAGCTCCTCTTCCAACACTTGGTTTTCACCTCTGTTCCAATCTCCACTCACCTCTTCAGCTAGGTCTCTTCTGGCCATTTCCATAAGGAACCACAGTGGCACAGAACCACGAAACCTAGGAGAACAGCAACAAATGGGGGCCTTCCCTCACCCCACCTTCCTGTCAAAAGGCACTTTCTGAAACACTGCGCAGGGAGAAGGAGCCCTCCGTATCCTGGTGGTGGTCTTACTCAGTTGGACACAGAGATTAGATAGAGATGGGGAATGCCTGAGCAGTTGAAACTCACCTCACTGAGCAAAATATCAGGGAGGAAAAACAAACTCACTACCATTGAGTCAATGCAGGGCAGAGTAGAAATGCCCCAATGTGTTTCCAGGCTGTAAATCGCTACGGAACAGAAAGCCTCATCTACCTCCAGTGGGACAGCTGACAGTTTTGAACTGCTGACCCGGTGATTAACAGCCTAACTTGCAACCCCAGTGGTTCTCAAGCTTCCTAATGCCATGACCCTTTCATACAGTTCCTCATGGTATGGTGACCCCCCCAACTGTACAATTGTTTTCGTTGCTACTTCATAACTGCAATTTTGCTACTGTTATGAATCAGGTGACCCCTGTAAAAGGGTTGTTCGACCCCAAAGTGGTCGCCACCCACAGGTTGAGAACTGCTGCTCTACACCAACAGCTCCATATCAGGTCTCAAGGCCCTCAGGAAGGAGAAGGCAATAAAAAGAACAAGTAATATAGAACACATCTCTAAGAAAGAAAGAAATCTGTTTTTAAAAATGTTTGTACAGCATGTTTCCATTTATATGAACTTCTAGAACAGGTAAAATCATCTACTTGAGTCATAGTGGAGATTAGTGGGTGCCTGGACTGGGGCGCCTGAGGGAGTGAAGACTGATCGACCACATGGGGCCAAGTCTCCAGTTATCTCGACTGGAGTGATACATACAGGAGCACATACATTTGTTCAAACGGTTTACTCGAAATTGTTAGCTCCTATTTAAATAACACTTCAAGCTGATTGGCTTAAAAAAAAGAAAGCTCTGATCGTAGGAATCACTAGCTTTACTGAGCCTGTTCTTCTGTTAAATGCAGATTTCCCTCACAAAGCATCAAATGAGAGGTAGCGCTAAGGACACTAGGAAGTTCTAAGTGATACAAAGCTCTGTAGTATTTTTATTGGTTAACAGGTCATGCAGACAAAGTATGGGCTATAGGATTAGTCTACAAAACATTTTAATACATAACAAATAGAATTTCAAAATAATCTTCCAGCCTCATTCTAATTACTCATTTCTGTCTTCCCCAACCAAATGTTGTCAATTGTACTCTAAGGAATTCAGTGACGAGATAGACCTATATAATACTAGCCTTCCTATGACTGACCCACTTATAAGAGAAATGCCATTTATGAAAAACATGTAAGTAGGGAAAAAGAAACAATACTTGCCACCAAACCCATAAAATGTGGGTTTCATTAAAAAAAAAAAAATCCACTCAAGCAGAGGATCATATCCAACAAATAAAGACTTAAGCTGGGGCCTATGTATTTCCCAAATGTCCTAACCGTAGTGACCGGACAAGATTTATTTTTATGGTAGTTTATATATGGCAGCTCAGGCTTGTCCACCATCACTCAACATAATTGCTGCTACCTTTTGCCAACAATGTACAATGACAGCTATGTTCTTTCATTTGCTAACCACTATGACATCCTTAGTCTATTTTAACCAGTCGCATATGCTGACTTCAAAGTATGTTTGTGTTTTATAGCTTTCCAGTTTTGAAAGTTTTCCAGACACACT
>NW_022111324.1:45365843-45367481 GCF_000313985.2 Echinops telfairi | reverse complement strand
GGGATATGACACAATCAAAGCTGCCCTCCAACTTGCCTCTCCCACCCAGTCAGGTTTAATTTCCCAAGCAGTGTGTGTGAGAAACAGAAAGGGGCTGGTCATGATCTCCCTTGGTGACTACCCAGTTCCAGGTTTTCGGAAACAACAAAGCCAATTTAAAGTTTAAGAACAGTAAGGAAAATGTGGTGCGATTTGTAACAGAGCTATGGTAGACACTCAGAAAGCATTTAAGTACGAATAATTTTCCTTCAACCTGCCAATTGTCTAGAGGTTGCTCACCCATTTCCCTTCAGACTTGGTATGCTGGTGAGCAGTGCTTAGGGTTACATGCTGCAGCGGTGGAACAGACAGACCCAACGTTACTGAAGCCACGACTTCATGGGACACGCTGGGCACTGCCCAGAGAGCTAGTCATCGGGAGACATAAAAAGCCAGAGGTGCCCGGGTGTTCTTTTCCAGCAGGCCGGCAGGAAAATATTCCCACATGGAAGGTGTTTGAATTGATGAAGCAGGCATACTACAATGGAGTGGAAGACCGACCGAGACCAAGTTCTTTTCCTTGGCCTCCCAAGGTAGGCAGGAATAACCCGGTGGTGTAATTTTCCAGAAACGCATCTACCTACAATGACATTGTGTCAAATCTTCACTCTGTTAACTCTGATTGAAGAAATATATAAATGAATCAAAAGACTATCCCGTTTAGTGTTTTTCAATTCCCTTAGCTAATATCTTACTAGAAATGCCTTTTCAAAACGTTGACGAATAATGCCCATATAAACCACCACCTCTCAAACTCTGTACTCCACACTTACCGAAATCCTTTAAAACACTAACAATTTGTAATAGGTCATTAAATGTTTGCACTATTTAAATGTCAATCTTTTTTAAAAGTTCATTTTCTGGCTTTTTCAGGACTTCTCTAGAAACATTCTTATAATCTTTTCATTTACATAGAAACTAATAGTCTGGCGTAAGCCCTGTTAAAGATGGAACCCACTCACTGCCATCCAGTGATTCGACTCATGGTGACCCTCCAGCACAGGGGAGAACTGCCCATGTGGGGTTCCGAGGCTGTAGGGAAGCAGAAAACTCCATCTTTCTCCAGGTTAAAGGTGGAAGGAAAGCTTATTACAGTCAAATGAAACCAGTGCATACCAATATGTTTGATAAAAATATAAAAATAGCCAAAGAATTTCTGAGCATGTATATATAATCATTTAAATTTTTCTTGAAAAGAAACTTTTCAATCTTTATTTCAAAAATAAACCAATCAAGAAAACTCTGAGATAACCTTTTAAATGTATCATGATGTCCTACAGTTATTAAATGGACTGATAGAAAAATTACTCTTAAGTTAGTATTATTCAAGAAGACTCTGATACAGTTCAGAGTTGGCTCAATCCTTTATCCTACACTCTTTCCCACAGTGCCGACTGCATTATACTTCATGTATTCTTCACAGTCCCGTGCCTGGTCTTCCCTTTGACTGTAACATGCTCTCCCCGAGCCAGCTATCTCAATTTCCAGAGCTTCAACTACCTACTACTCAGGAGATTCTCAAGTTGCTCTCTCCAGCCCACACCTCATCGGGCATCTTTTCTTGGATGTCCTGAATAAATTTCAACCCTCCCCACTCCC
>NW_022111324.1:45350105-45358192 GCF_000313985.2 Echinops telfairi | reverse complement strand
AGCAGGAAAAATGTGTATTACGAAGCTCTGCTCCACACAGCGCTATTCTGGGGCTTGGGGGTACCACCTCATATAACCAATGTTCTCCACTCTTTCAATGTTCTTACTTTTTCAATACCCCATTTTGCATACATGGAAAACACCAAGCAGCCAAATCCAATGCTACATTTTCAATACCAAGGACCACTAATTCTTTTTCAAAATAGTAGACCTGACATAACTTTCTGATATAAGGAAGAACATTCCAGATGTACTTTTCTAGGTTATTACTCCTCATGTAAGGAGCAATGATTTTATATCAGTTCAGCACTCTGCACTTACCAAAGTCATCACATCAGTCTTTGTCCAAATGGTTTCCTTTACTATCATGTTATTCTAATAAAATGCCCACACTGATGAAACAGAAAGCTTTTCAGCTCCATTAACATGTCCATAATGGCACTTAATGATGCCCTCGCCACATTCTCTACCCTAGTGCTTTCATTCGGTCCCATGGGCTTTACATGCTGATGACTCCCAAACTGAAACTCCAACACCACACTTCTACACTTCAGCCTCAAAGATCCCACTGTTTACTTGATATCTCTGTCATTTTAAATTTAACATGTTCAAAATACAATTCTCGATTCCCTCCCTACCTCTGCTCAGAATTCTCACTCTCTACATCCATTCTCTACAAAATAATCTGAAAGTGCTTTTAAAATAAACTAGATCAACTCATTCAATGCCCTGCTTAAAATCCTCCAATCACCATCCTTGTACATTCAGAATGAATTTAAATGTTTTATCAGGACCACTGCAAGGGACCCTGATGGTGCAGTTGCTACATGTTGGACTGCTAACCACAAGGTTGGCAGTTCGGGACTACCAGATGCTCTGAAGGAGGACGAGGGCTTTCTACTCCTGTCAAGAGTTCCAGTCTTGGACACCCACAGAGATAGTTCTACCCTGTCCTCTAGGGTCACTGTAAATCGGAATCGAGGGATTGGCAGTGAGATCAGGAGCACTACAGGGCTCTCTCTGACTGCTCATAACTTTCCTTTCTAGCCTCTATCACAGGAGTCCTAGGAGGTGCAAACGACGACTTTGGTTGCTAACGAAAGGTTGAAGGTTTGAGTCTACTTGGTGATCTACCTCTGACACACATGGGGTTGCCATGAGTCCTAATCATCTCCATGGCAACTAGCTAAGCCTCCTTCACACCGCTCTCCCACTGTCAATTCTTGCTCAGGACTAACATCTGAGGCCCTTCTTTCAGTCCCTACAAAATATACGACACTCACTCTTATGTCAGGGTCATTAAGCATGCTGCTTCTGCTGCATGGAATATTCTTTTCACTTCCTGGCTCCTTCTAAATGTTAGGTATCAGATCAAATGTTAACTCTGCACACAGGCCTTCTCTGATCACTTCCTATGAAAACAACATGCTCACAGTTCCTGCAGCCCTTCTCTTTCATTCATTTTCTTCACAGCTGTGACCACTGTCTGAAATTACGACGATTTCTTTAGTTGTGTACAGTTTGTCTTTGTTACTAGAAGGCAGGAACTTTGTGTGTCTTCTCATCACTGTATTCAACGCCTACCTAGCCAGAGGCTGGCCCACAGTCCCAAACCACACCCATATCAAACTCACAGCCATCGAGTCCGTTCTGACTCAGCAACCCTACAGGACGGCGTTGGACTGCCACTGTGGGTTTCCAGGGCTATAAATCTTTACAATATAAAGCCTTGTTATTTCTCCCCGGCCCACGGTAATTCTCAACAAACGCTTATTCCATGAGTCAGGGTACTTCCTATCATACCAATTATAAGGTAAGCAAATGCAGTGGTAAAACTTCAAATTCCTGCAAATGTTCCTTCCAGGAAATTCTCAGTTAGATGTGTGGCTCATTTATTTTGTGGATTATCTACATATCTGCCTGTACATTTGTTCCCTCTGTCATCAGTGCTCTGCACCTGCAGCTTTACCAAGAGTTCATCATTGTTCTCATCGCTGCTCAAATCTATTCTCCCGAGCAGGACTTGCCCCGGTCACTGTAAGAAATCAGTACACAGATCCCCCCTCAGATCATCTATCACATCATCCACCTTTTCGTTTCTTCAGTTCTTACTACTATTGAATCCTTTAAAATCGGTTTTCTTGTTTGCTTAACACAAGCTAAAATGTTTCGCTTCAAGAAATCAACAACCAGTGCTCTCATATGAGTATCTCACACAAACTTCCTTTAAGAGAGGGCCCTGGGGGCAGACGTTAAGCACAGCAGCTCACTTTGCAAAAGCTAGAGCATCACAGTTCACTTTTCAACCACTGAAAGAATGAAGGAATCTAAGCACTAGAAAGATTTTTTTCCCTTGGGGGGGGTGGGGGGGGTAATTAACAGCTCATTTTATCCAGGTGCCTGAACAAAGGCAAGCATCCAAATAATAGTTTTTTGGTTTTAATGATCATCTATTTTCTTTTTTAAAAAACATCATGGAAATTAATGAAAAACAATTTACTAAACTGCCCATGGTGACAGCATAATCTACCAAACTAAAAAAGTGGGACAGTATCATGGGGAGGCACCAATCTGTTCAGTAACAGACAAGAGATGGGCCGGAAATAGATGACCGCTGTGACCACCCACTGATCTCAGCACAGGATGGCATTTATGTAGTAAGAAAAAAATGTGTTGTTCAATACTAAACCTGCTAAAACATAATAACAATAAACACAATCTCTGTGTCCCAATTACCAATGTGCTAATTTTGTGCTTTTGGAGCTATCTAAGCTAGAAGGATATTGTTAGTCATATCCCAGACCTGAAGATATGTCACCTTCTACTAAACCATTTAAATTTAGCAACCAATGATGCAGGGCAGTTATTAGTTTTCTCTTTATAGGAGGTGAAAAGTACTAGGTAATATATATTTAGCCCACCTTCAATAACCATCAAAAATTATTGCTGGCAGGTTTGTATAATATCAAACAATTTCTAAACCATTCCCTTGTGCACCTTTGAACAAGTTACAAATATAAAAATACAAAAGGAATGTAAGTTTTTCATCTTTATTTTAATATACAAAATATGTGGCAACTTTTGTCCATATATGTTAGACTCTAACTCTGAAAACATATAAAAGAAAACATTATGTGTATGTGTGTTTAGTAAATCTCGTGCCATAGGGTAGAGGGAGAGTGGGTTGGAAAGAGGGAACTGATTACAAGGAACTATATGTGACCTCCTCCCTGGGGGATGGCCAACAGAAAAGTGGGTGTAGGGAGACATCGGACAGAGCAAGATATGACAAAATAATAATTTATAAATTATCAAGGGCTCATAAGGGAGGAGGGAGCGGGGAGAGAGGGAAAAATTGGGACCTAATGCCGGGGCTCTAAGTGGAGAGCAAATGTTTTGAGAATGATGAGGGCAATGAATGTACAAATGTGCTTTACACAATTGATGTATGTATGGATTGTGATAAGAGTTGTATGAGCCCCTAATAAAATGATTAAAAAAAAGTGAAATCAGTAAAATTGAATTGAGAAGAAATCAGGTAGATATCAAAATAATATTACAGGAAAACACTCTGGCACAAACAGAGCATAGAGATTAGATAAAGTAAATCTTGAGGAGGCAGGTTCCCATACAAACTCTATTCCCATAGTTCTTTTCATTAGAACTGATCAAAGCTGTTGATAATGGATATATTAAAATATATGTTTTAAATGAAAACATGGTATGGTATTCAAGAAGCAGAGCTTCTAACACCAACATTATCACTGAACCAATCTGTAAAATAAAGCAGTCCAACTAAATTAGTATTAAAATATGGGTTTGCAATCCATTAGTGAGTCATACATGAAGTCAGCTTGCTCGGTCACAACCCATGTTTTTTTAAGCTACAAGCCTACTTAAATACTTTTGTTTCTGTAATATGTGTAACTACATAAATAGGCATGGCTCTTGTTGTAAAATTTACTTGTAACTGTGGGTCACAGTCAAGAGAACTGAGGAAACACTAGAGCCGATGATAGCTAGATTCTCTTCAACTCTAGAGCAGTCCTTCTACAGCTAAATCTGTCCTCAATTAGGAAAAAAAAAAGGTTAATAGATCTTTTTTTCCCTTTATTTACTGTTTATGAGGGGGTCTTCAAAAAGCTCATGGAAAATGTACCAATGAAAAAATCTTTCTGAAAGAAGAAGCTCCCTGTGAAGGGGGAGCCTGCCAGCAGTGGACCCGAGGAGGCAGCTGCTAGCAGCAAGAGCAACAGCACTAAGAAAAAGAAAAAAATTTAAAAAACAGCCTAGGAAGATTAAAACGGGCATTCCCTGGTGGGTTCCAACCCTCTCAATAAAGAAGCAACCCCCTCACACACACATACAAAAAAAACCTTTCTGTGAATAATTACAGCAGGAGATGAAATTCGGCTTGACCAGTAAGACCCTGGAGCCCAAGCACAATCAGAGCACTGTCCCTCAAGAGGCGGAAGGGGGTGCAGTCAGAGCAAAGCCGACTGGCCAAGAGCAAAGGTCACGGCAACAGTTTTTGGCAAGGATGCTCAAGGCATTTGCTTGCTGACTTTCTAGAGGGCCAAAAGAACAACAGCTTCTGCATATTAGGAGTGTTTTAAGAAAGTTGGACATGATGCTCCAATAAAAACACCTACGAACATCACCGGAGAGCCTTCTCCGCCTTGACAACGCTTCTGCTCATTCCCCTCATCTAACAGGGACAACTTTAGAGTTTCAATAGCAGATCATTAAGCACCCCCCACCCCAAGTCCTGATTGGGCTTCTTCTGACTTTTTTTGTTCCCTAATCCTAAAAAGTCTTAAAACGCATCCATTTTTCTTCAGTTCATAGTGTTAAAAAAAAAGACTGTATCCACATGGTTAAATTCCCTGGCCCCTGGGTCATTTAGGGGTGGACTAAATGGCTGGCATCATCACTTACAACAGTGCCTTGATCTTTATGGAGCTAATGTTGAGAACTAGAATGATGCTGTTTATTTCAGTTAGTGTGAAATAAACTTGTGTGTCACAAAAGAACTCAAGTCCATTTCAGTCGGACCTTTCTTCCCTTCAGAGCCGCTCTGAACATGGCTGGCTCTGTCAGGCAAGTCACCTGTTTTCATTGATATGTTAATGTCTTCCTGTTTGTGAAATACTTACCAAAAAAATGAACAAAAGCAGATGGTGTAAGATATGAAAATAATAATTTATAATTTATCAAGGGTCCATGAGGGTGGGTGAATGGGGGAGGGAGGGAAAAGAGTCGATATCAAGGGCTCAAGTGGAAAGAAAATGTTCTGAAAATGATGGCAACATATGTACAAATGTGTTTGATACAATGGATTTGTGGACTGTGATGAGAACTGTCAGCACCCTTTAATAAACTGAGTTACTAATAAAAACATTGTATGTAAGCTGCACAGCCCATCTCACACCGAGTCCCCTTAGACCCCCTATTTGTGTATGTGGCTCATTTTTTAATCTCTTTATTCTTTTCCTTTTCCCACTCCCTCCTCCTCCATTGTCTGACCCCTAGTCTTTAAAATCTTATGATTTAGTTTGAAAAACATTTAATTTTCCTTTTAATAGTGATGTCATAAAATATTAATGTTTATGACTGCCTAATTTTGCTAGGCACGACGTTCTCCAATTTCACCCCATCTTAGGTGTTTGACAGACTCATCATTGGTTTCAAGGGTGCCTAAGACCCCACTGCATTAATGTACTAGGGTCTGTTTATCCATTCCTCTACGGTCAGTGTTTGGTTGTTTACGTCTTGTGCTATTACAGAAATCACTACAATCAATATGCATGTGCACATGTCTGTGTTCTGTTCTTTATTTAAGGTGTATACCAAGTAGAGCAATTGCAGGTTCGTAAAAATATTTGTGTTTGCATTTGTTTAAGGGGGCACCATAGTGATTGCTGTAATTTCACAATTTCACCAGCAATGTATGAGCATTCCAATCTCTCCACATCTTCTCTAGCACTTATTTTCTGTTTCACTTTGTTTTTAATTTTGCTAAGTGTGCTGGAGTGAGGTAGTATTCCATTGTTGTTTTACTTTGTATTTTTCTTACTGCTAAGCAAATGTGAACATTTTTCCTGATTGTTGACTGCCTGGATGTCATCTTTAGTAAACTGTCTATTCATATCTTGTGACTATTTTTGATTGGGTTTTTAACTGTATTTTTCTTATTGGGTGTTGTAGTTTTCTGTTGATTTTTGAAATTAGCCCTTTGTCTGATATATCATTGCTAACTATTTTCTCCCCAATCTTTGGGTTCTCTTTCAGCTCCTCTGATGTGCACAAACATCGTGTGTTGAGAGGGTTTGAGTCCTCTATTTGTCTTCTATAGAAGGTTATTTTTCATTATGTTCGGAAGGGTATTTATGCCTTGTATTAAGTACAAGTCCTGCTACATTCTCCTGCAGGTGGAGAGCCAATTGTGCTCTCCCCACTTAGTGTGTTTTAGTCCTTAACGCTTATGCTTTTAATTTTTTTATCTTTCAATTCCAATTTTCCACAAATCCTGTGAAGACCCCTGTACCTCCTCGGCCTAGCCACTCAGCATACATCGGAGCAACAGAAAAACGGTCTGTCCATGAATGAATGCCCACCACCTTCATGGTAAATATGTAACCTAGTAAAGAAATTAGAAACTTCAGTTCGATTGCAAACTGTAAATAAGTGCCTTCACTTGCTTTTGGTTTCTCCCCTTTTCTGTTGTTTTTTTTTTTTAACCATTAGTAGGATTCAAGAGAGATGGGAATGAGGAAGCAACTATCATCCAGTCAGTAGCATTCCATGAAGAGTGAAACCAAGGAGCTGGTTTTACCCAGCTTCTGGCAGTAACTACCAATTAATTAGAGGTGAAATAAGGGATAACATCTTTTTGCCTAACCTGTTCTAAATCCTTCTGGGCTTCATCTACCGAGCCTACCTCAAAAATACCTCTCCCACACCACCTCTCTTCTGCATCTCCACGGACTCGACTTCAGTTCACTCAGGTCTTTGGGTCTTTCAACAGCCTCCCAAAGGGTATCTCTTTTACAGCACCACACTGTGACTTTCTAAAAGATAAATCTGATGATACCTTTCTCTGGCTTAAAGCTCTACCACTTCCACTACAAAGATGGAATGGCATTGAAGATGATTCATGCCCTATCTTCATCTAGCTTTCCACCTCATTTCTAACAAATCCCAAATATGCACTGAGACAGGGCTTTCTACTTCTGCAAAGAGTTAGTCTCAAAAACTCACAAGGACAGTTCTACCCTGTCCTATAGGGTCGCTATGAGTCAGCATCGACTCAATGACAATGAATTTGGTTATTCTGTTTGTTCCGTATTTTCTGGGTGCAAAAGCTTCAACCAACTAACTATGGTCCAAACCAATTCTGACTCAGCCAAACACATACCATGGTGGTAGAACCATCCTGTAGGTTTCCAAGACTGTCATCTTTATGGAAACAGGATGGCCACATCTTAGTCCCATGAAGTGGCTGGTGGGTACAAAACATCTAACCTTTTGGTTAGCAGGTGAGTGTTGAACTACTGCACCACTAGGGCTCCATGGGACAACCCCAGGCCTAACGTTTCCCTGAGTCTATTTATGGTCTTACATTCCCTTATAACACGCCCTTCCGTTGTCTACCTCATAAACTTTCCATCCTTCAAAACTCAGGTAAAGAGTAGGGCTAAGTTTGATTCCTTTGTACTCCTAAAAGCATATGGATTATCATTTGTTTTGTTTTATGTACAACCTCCACTAGAAAGTATGGCACTGGACAAAAACTCTTTTGAATCACAACACATAGTACATAATATACAGTAGATAAATAAATGGAATAATAAATGACTCAACCGACTTCACTAATTATAAGTACAAAAAATGTTTTGAAGGGGAGCAACAAGTGACCCAAAACCAGTGGCAAGGAGGGTGCGAGAGGCCTGGTAGGGATTCAGCAAGGGCAATGTAACCGAGAGAAATTACTGAAACCCAAAGGAAGGCTGAGCGTGATAGTGGGACAAGAGGAAAGTAAAAGGAAATAGAGGAAAGAACTGGGCAACAAAGGGTTGCCTAGAGGT
>NW_022111324.1:45347128-45349308 GCF_000313985.2 Echinops telfairi | reverse complement strand
AAATGTACATATGTGCTTGACACAATGGATGGATGGATGGATTGTGATGGGAATTGTACGAGCCATAATAAAAGGAATTTTTTTTAATTTGAGAGCTCATCTAGTACAATAACCACCATTCATCAGGCTCTATCAATGAAAAAGTAAACTTGGGAGTTTGAAACAAATTTCTACAAATGAACACTGACTCTGACATGATAAACAGGGTTGTAAAGTATTTTTTAAAATGTGAATTTATAATTGATACGTACATGTTACCGAGAAATAATGGAATCCAACTTGGTTATGTGTTAATGGGAAAGAAAAAGCTGAGTTCCAGCACGATGCATGAAGAAGAAAGCCCTATTTAACAATAGCTGTGCAATGCTTACAATAGTTTTCACAGACTAGTTCTGCTCATTTGCATGGTATAAATGATTATACATGATGGTCAGAAACCATCTCCTCGCCTACAATTGTAGTGTTGAATTTATATCATCCTTTTAAGTGAGATTTTTCAACCTTTTAGAGCAGAAGAAAAATATTTTTAAGGCTGTACATGAATGAATCTCACTTTTCTCTCCTCTGATCTCTTGGAAAAGGTGGAGCAGGTCACACCCTGGTGAAGCTCTTCTTTGACCTGAGTAGGAATGGTGCATCCTATCCCACCCCCCTACAACTGACCAGTCGATCCCATCACATCATCACAGCACATCGGTTCTCAACCTGTAGGTTGTGACCCCTTTGGGGGTCGAATGACCCTTTCATAGGGTTGCCCAATTAATAACAGTAACAGAATTACAGTTATGAAGTAGCAACAAAAATAATGTTATGGTTGGGGTCATCATACCATGAGGGACTGTATTAAAGAGTCATGGCATTAGGAAGGTTGAGAACCACTGTCATAGATGATGATGCCAAAATTTCATAACTGCCAGCCCACTGAGGATCACGGTCCTGCCAAGATTTGTGGGTTTGAAGGAACACAATTCAATACTTGACACAAGTGGGACATACTTTTTTGGCTGAGGGGTGTTCCTCTGTGATTTTAATTTTAACCTAACACAACTCTTCTATGATCACCACTTGGTCATACATATCTAATGTTAACTGAAGTATACATGCACGTCAGCTTTCAGAATGGTGTGCATTTTAAGAGGCTATATTATTTACATTTGTCCTATATGTAAACATGTATAATGTTCATTAAGCAGATCACAATTACAATCCAATAGATAATATCTAGCAATCTTATGGATAATGCTTCTATGCTGAAAGTAAACTGCAATGCAGGATCTTAACTGCTAATTGGCTTTAAAACAGTATTTGAAAATACTTTTTCAGTGATACAAATATACAAGAAAACATTTTAAAGGATATACTTTCAAAATCTCCCTTTAAAAGCACTATAATTTAAAGCACATGTTCTTCGAGGCTTCTCATTGAAAAATGAAAATAAAGCAAGCACATTCCTCCCAATCCCCACAATCTCCATCTCAAAATTAATAATAAAAGCAAACCCGCTGTTATTGTACAGGATCGAATAGAAGTGCCTCAAAGGGTTTCCAAGCTGTAGATCTCTGACGTAGCAGCCGGCCGGCCGCATCTTCCTCCCAGAGAGCAGCTGGTGCGCTCCCACTGCTGACCCTTTGGTTGCAAGCCAAGCACTTTAACCACGCTCAGTCAAGGTTCCAAATCCGTAACACGGTCTGCTTAGCCAACTGTGGATTAGTCACATACCCTTTCCTTTTGCAAGATCGATTCTTAAGACAAACTCCAGAAGAAATAGAATCTAATTAAGCTTCAGATGGAACATTGATAGGACCCTAGAATTCAATCATTTAGGAAACTTTCAACATTTATTCTCACATCCTATGTCTGCTTAAAAGTTATGTGCAGGACACTCATTCTCTTAACAATTTAACTCTCACAAATACATAGAAGCTTAAAAAGTTCATGGGAAAATGGAATTAAAAAATCATGGACTTTTCACACATACTTTGGAAGCCCTCTTGTATCTAGTATACACACAGCACATTCTACTTTAGAGTAAGCATTTCTATTTGAATTTAAAATTTTTAATATAAAAACAATAGCATGATAATATACAAATATTAACAGTGCAGAAATGTGTTAAATAAAAACCAGTCTCGATCTGACCCTGCCACGCTGATGCAAGGCACTGGGGGGGTGCAGTGGAA
>NW_022111324.1:45340147-45345374 GCF_000313985.2 Echinops telfairi | reverse complement strand
AAAATGTTAAAAAAAAAAAAAAAAAGAATACAGAGCTATTTAAAAATTAAAAAAAAAAAACACCACCAGTCTCCCTCTCTCTCTTCAACCCCATTTTATTCCATTCTCCAAAAGAAAATAGTTCAGAGTTGGTGTGTATATTTCAAAACATTGCCTAGCATCGATTTCATTGGGAAATTTTACACTAAATGAATTTGTACTAAACCTTTTTTTTTCAATAAGATGATACTTTTGCTATCATTATTATACACTTTTTCCCCCCAAAGGGCTGTGACGCAGCATACAGAAATAAAACATCCCAAATTTCTAAAACAATTCAAAGGAGGGAAAGAGGGAAGTGTCAAAACACTCAGTGCAAACAAACATACATACTGTTTTTAGTTATACTTCCCAAAAAGCAAGACAGAGGAGGAAACTGATGATCTGCATATCTCTTATTACTCTAAAAACATCATTCTTAAAGAACAAAGTTTTTATTAGTAATTTGAGAAATGTTCTCACATAGTAGTTCCATAATATAACAGTATCAGCCATCATAATTTCACAACAATTAGGAAACTTGAATTCACACTGTGGCAAAAATTCAAGCTTTACAAAACAGAGATCAGTAAATATGACACAACAAAAGGTTAAGATAACGTCAAGTATGATGGGTGTTTTCAAGTTCCAACAACCCACGGATAGAAATCAGAACCAGAGGAACAGGGTGCCTCCACACCAACCACACCACACCACATACCACATCCACCACACCACACCAACCACACACACCACATACCACACCACACACATCAACCACACACTGTACCATACTTAACCATATACCACACCACACCACATACTACACCACACACACCTACCACACCACAAATATGATTTCCTGTAATCAGGTTTAAACGAATACATTCAAAGCAATCAACAGATCAATATAATGTGAATGAAACCTGAGAGTGATACACGTAGCAGTCTACCCAACCTTTCATTTTTCAATATTTCTAAGAGTATCTTTATACACACAAACTGTACTAGGAAAAAATGCATAAAATATGCAGTGCTTGGTCACTTATTAAAGAGGATCTAAAATAGATCCCTACTTTTAGGGCAACTAGGTTTCTAATACATACATATCTGTATCTGACTGGGTGACTAAGCAAACACTGACTCGCAAAGTCACCCCTGCACTTGGCAATGATCCACTTAGCCTTCAGACCCTGGGAATGGGAGCAAGCACAGCAGGACCATCCAAGTGGAAGAGTGCCTGATGGAAGGTGTCTGAGAACTCTACTTGCTTCTGGAGCTAGCAAGTTGCTCACATACACAAACAACACCTCCCCACCCCGCCCCCAATCTGCCATCCAGTCAATGCTGACTCACAGCATGACCCCCTGTGGGTTTTCAGACCGTAACTGTTACAGGAGTGGAAAGCCCAGTCTTTCTCTGGCGGAGCTGCTGGTGGTTTCAAACTGCCCACCACACAGATCTCACACCAATGTGTAACCACTACACCACCAAAGAGGCTCCAAAAAATTTGTAGAAAAATTTCCTTATCTTTTAATTCCATTTTTCCAAGAACTTTTTAAACTCTCTTTATATGGGTTATACATAAACCAAATACACAAAAATCAGGAGGTAAACATATAAATTTAAAGCCATAGGTAAAAGTTAAAAATCTTACGGGATAAAAGATAAACTTTTCTAGTTAATTTAAAGAACTCTATTATCAATCTATAATTAAACTCTATTAATTATTCTTTAATCATTACTTCTATTCCTTGAAAGTATTATTTTAGGTTGATTACCTGATATATAATACATTCATTCACCTAAGAAAAACGAAAAAGCCCATAGCAACCCTATAGCACAGAGTAGAACTGCCCCAGGGATGGTTTCAAACTGCTGACTCTCAGGATTGCAGCCCAACACATAACCACTATGTCACCAGGGCACCTGCCTTCACCTAATACAAAAGGTTTATTTGTTTGTCTTTAAAAGGAAACAAAAAATAGGCAGGAAGCAAAGTAGTCCATTTCCTCATTTAGCACTACGTTTAGTAAACTAATTTTTATTCATATCTTCTTAAATAGCGTAATATGAGAAGGCTACAAAGAGCTTGTAGAAAAATGGAATTAAAAGACAATAGGATCTATCCAGAAACTTTTTGAATGAAGCCCTCTCATGTATCCTGCGACATATACCTCCTCTCCTTCCCTCCGAGGCCAGACAGCTCACTCAGTGCCAAGAAGTTTGGCACTTGAGACTATATTCTGACTCATCCAGACCCTACTGATCAGAGTAGAGCTGCCCCTCTGCGTTTCTGAGGCGATCAATCTTTACAGGAGCACTCGCTTTCTCCCTGAGCAGCTGAGGGGTTCAAATTGCTGCCTTTGTTGGTAGCAGCCCAATTTGTAACTCACTAAGTCACCAGGGCTCCTGCCAAACATTAATCTCATACAAAGCAGCATCATTTAATCAAGCTTAAACAACCACTTTTCTTTCTACTCATATTTCTCTTGATGCCGAGGATTTGGGGAAACAAGTGAAAGCAGTACAACGACACGAAGCATGTTGATTCGTCTCCAGAGACCATGTCTAGGAGAGTTCCTACAGGTTTGCCCCAGGTAAACTTAGCAGAACCACACAAATAAATTAACTGTTATAATATCTGATACAGAAATTTACCATAAGGCCAGTCATACATGTAAATCAACCAATCTCCCAAATCTCATCTTTTTCCTAATGAATAAAGTCAAGTATGCAGTATCCGTCTTGTATCTAGTCTGTATACTAAGAGGTAGAGGGGTGGGGGCGATAAGTTTCAAAATGAATAAAAATCACTTTAAAGTAGATGGAAATTATGAAATCATTTCTCACACCTCTTAGATAGCAACAAACATTCCAACGTTGTCTTGTGAAAACTGCCCTTGACTAGGAAGATTTTAAAAAGACAATTATAAGAAAAAGATAGCTCTTAAAACTCTAGGCAAAGATGACAAGTCAATTGCAAAGTATTTCGCTCTTTCACAGAACAATTCACACTCCGAGGCCTGCACTTCAAACTCAGAACAATCTGGGGTAGACAGGAAGACTCACCATCTGTATGGGTTTCTTGTGGAGATCTCGTTCCGTTACCAATTTTTCCTGGTCGGTGACATAAAGACCTTTCTGTGCTAACGCCTGGATGACAGCATCATGGCCCAAGAGGGGTTTTGCAGCATCACTCTTGAGAATAAGACTCCCAGCTCGACAGTACAGCTCCGCCGAAAGAAGCAGATTAACCACGGGTGGTTTGATGTGCTCCTGGTCATACTGATCTGTGTAAAACGGTTCACGAAGATCCTCTGGCACATTTTCTATAAAGATTAAAGGGGGAAATGTTCTCTTACAAGATTTTTATAAAAGAGGCATAATCAGTAAATGATTATTTATGTAGAATTTAAGATTCCCTCTAAAATTAACAATAATCCTGTAACTGAAAAGATCATTTATATGAATGACACTGAATAATGGCAGATAGCAAATGTAAAATAATGAATTTTCCTTATACTAGACACCCGTTCAGTGGAGACTGAGGAGAGTGGCTTACACATGGGCCGAGGGGAGAAGGAGCCCAAGTTCCCCCGCCAGGTCTCTTCGGTGCTAGCCACTTCCCTCGTCAATGCCAATCCCACTGCCCATGTCGATTTTCAAGCCCCTGTGCATCTGATGGCAGCGATTACTAAAACAGATAAACAGACAAAAATTCCTTACACTTTACAAGTTTTCTTGCCTTTCTGCCCTGACTTCCTTCCTTCCCCTCCCTATGCTCTTCATCAGTCAGGACAAGAATGAGGTCTGGCCCCCAAAAGAAAGGCCGGTATCTAAACTGGTGTGAACGTGGCACTGTGATCAATGAGAAAGTCTGAGAGCTCTGGAATTTGGCTACCCCTCCCCCTTGCCTGTCTGCTCTTGGACAGTATGGTTTCCCCACATCAGTCAGTCATCCCGTCACTAATTTTAGCACTCTCCTGAAAATATAAAAGTAAAAACACACCTCACCACCATGGAGTCAATTCTGACTCACAGTGTCTTTACAGGACAGAGCAAAGCTGCCCGTGGGTTTCCAAATCTAATTCTTTAGAGGAGCAGGAAGCCTCACCTTTCTTCAGAGGAGAATTTTTTTTTTCTTTTTAGCAATTTTTCATCTTAAAGTTTTTGAAAAGCTATTACTTAGAAAATCAGATCCATCAAACAATACAATAACTACTAAATTTCCATTTTAGTAAAACGTGTACGATCTTAAGAAAAACCAGGGTATGGTCAATTTTATATACTGGCATGGCTTTTGGGAATTCAGGAAATTAGAACTAATCCCTACCCTCAAGGAGCCAACAATCTACAAAAAGACTACACATGCAAACAGGTCAATTAAGCAATTCAGAAAGCCAGAGATAATACTAAGCAGCAAACTACTGCACATCAAATAAAAGTATATAATTCAGTACTCAAGAGCTCAGAGAAGAAAGCATCAGTGAGTGGGTTGACAAGATTAAATTGGACAGGAATAATTTATTTAGGAAAAACAGAAGCTTTCTAAACATGAAAAAAGGAATAAAGAAGATATTAATTCGGTGGAGAGGATGGTCTACATATGGGTGTAGCGAGATGCATGGCTGGAAGGGGTGGTGATAAGACTAGAAAGCACTATCTCTTTAAAACGCCAGCCCACTGATAGTTTTAAAGGAGAGTGGCACATGCAGAGTGGCATCTGGGACAGTTAATCTGGTGGTCCATATTGATAGCGACAAACATTAGAGACAAATTATTTTATGAAGTTGGAAGGCAGTAGTGGAAGCAGGAAGTGAAGGAAATGACAGGCTGCTAATCAGAAATAAGAAAAACCCAGCCAGGCATGCAGGAGATGGAAGCTTGGATACCCTGGAAACGGCAGCATCACTGACAGGAAAAGGACCAGAAAAAGTTTCACCAGTCCTGGTAGCAAGTTCATACCCTCCTTTTCATACATGTGGCATTTGAAATAATAGCAAAACTATCCAAGTGGAAATACAGTGAGAGATACAGGATTCTAGAAAGAGGTAGTAGATTAGGATTCTGGTGACATCTAAAAATATCATCTTCATTTAATAATTGAAAGCATTTGCCTTCCTTCAGAACTGCATTAAACAGTGGTGAGGAGCAAGTCTTAAACTTAAAATCCATGTGCCTCAGCTGCAGAATATAAATAAACTTC
>NW_022111324.1:45332881-45335424 GCF_000313985.2 Echinops telfairi | reverse complement strand
AGAAACATCATTAGATGCTAAAACAATGAGCAAAAGTTTGATTAGCAAGAGATATCAAATTGCCTCCCATAAATTACTTAATTAAAAATAGGAAAGTAGTAGTAACTTTAAAGTAGCTGACAGATACTACCTGAACCAAATGACAGTTAACTTCACCAATACTGGAATAAGAATTGTGTGTCTCCTGCTACAACTTACTGAGGGTACAACTCTTCTGTAGACTCACTCACTGACCTGTATAACATAGTCATGAAGAAGCTCAAATTAAGTGACATTACAAAACATACCTGTCCTATTGTTCTTATAAAAGTCTATTTTCATCAAGAAAAAAGTCAACACTGAAAGCTCAGATACTTGGCGGGGTGGGGGTCTCAGATATTTAGAAAGAGAGTTTCCCACTTTTTCCTACCGCCCCCCTCCCCAGTATCATTTTATGAACAGGGTGGGGGGAAAATGAAATTTCTTAATATGGCTCTCCTATCCACCTCTCAGAGAGACCTTCTATGGCGGAGTGGCACTGCCCAAAGAGTGTCTGAGGCTGTCAAAGCCCAAGGAGTGGCTGGTGGTTTGGGACTGCTGACCTTATGGTTAGCAGCTCAACTCTTAGCTACTGCGCCACCATCAACTTGATGGCAGTGTGTTTTTATCCATGCCTCTAACTCCCACCAAATCAGCAGTTCTCAACCTGTGGGTCGCGGCCCCTTTGGGAGTCGAACGACCCTTTCACAGGGGTTGCTCAATTCATAACAGTAGCAAAATGACAGTGATGAAGTAGCAACGAAAATAATTTTATGGTTGGGGGTCACCACAACATGAGGAACTGTATATTAAAGGGTCGCAGCATTAGGAAGGCTAAGAACCACTGATTGGTGCAGTAGGTTGTGTAAACACTAACAGAGGGAATTGGTCCGTTTTCTGCTCCACTCGCTATAAGAATAAGGCACCCCAGAAGCTGGAAGAGAAAATTCCAAGGACTATCAAGGAAGAAGAACCACTAGTGGGGCATGCTCAAGATTGCTTCAAGTGGCAGAGGCAGCAGAGGCCATGCCGTAGAGACCAGAAGTCAAAGCAAGGAGACCATGCGCCAGAGCAGTGGGCAGGCTTCCTGACCCATGCAGACCAGAGGCCAAGGAACCATGAGGCTGAGGACCAGAGAGTTTCACAGAGAGGCACCTTTTGTTTTCTGAACTTGTCTTTTGGTATCTATTAACTTCTTTAATAAACAACCATGACCATAGTGTTGTCTATGAGTTTCTGGGTGGAGTTTCTGGGTGGTGATGGATGATCAAACCAGGAGGGCAGCATTGAATAGGGCAAAAGAACGGAAGCAGGGTGTTAACAGGTCCAATCTCTGCCTTGGGGCAACTTGCCTTGGGCTGCCAAAGATGGATTTTCCTTCTCCCTACTGGAACCACCGGAATAAGATGGAGAGCACTGGGTCATTTGGGCAGGTACCACCAAGTTGTTCCGATCTTGGGAGGAGAAGAGGGTAGAGAGGCTTTCCTCTATCTGAATGTTTCCCTCTAGAGCTATTTGGATGCCAACTGGTTCTTTCTGGTGCCTCTTAGTCACCCTTGCTGGGGCCCTGTAAAATGCAAGGATGGTGTTTTATGGGAGAACAAGGACCATCGGCTGCTGGAAGGGAAGTCAGGGGGCGTGGCAATAACAGGGATGGGAGGAAGGGGCCAGCCAAAGAGGAAGGGGAGAAGACAGAGGAGGGAGGAAAGAAATGAAGTAAACGAGAAGCCCCTAAAAGATGGGTTAGCACCAGAGAGCAGGAACAGTAGGGAATTGGGGTATATCTACTCCCTCAGTCTTTATCAACTCTTATCTGGGGCAAGTATCCGTATGCTTGACTTTTCTTTATATTGTCTGGCTATTCCTGTTGGAACACTGTTGGTCATTACCTTATCACCATCTCAGTCAGTCAAAGGTCACCATCAAGCCAGTTCCAACCCAGTGACCCTATGCACAGCAGCATGAAGCACTGCCCATAAAAAAAAAAACGTGCCATCCGCGTAATTGTTCCTATACTTGAACCCACTGTTGCAGCCACTGTGTCAATCCATCTTGTCGAGGGCCTTTCTCTTTCATTGCTCCTCTATTTTACCAAGCATCATGTCCTCCTCCAGGGACTGGTCTCTCCTGCTAACATGTCCAATGTACTGTGGGGGAGGTCAGATGCTTACAAACATCCTCCCTGAAGACAGTCAGTCACCAGACTATGATAGGCCCACTCCCTGCTGTTAAGGACAACAAATAGGCCTGCAGTCATTGATTTGGTTCCTATAAGTGGGAGTTCACACCCTACTGATAGTGGTCTATCAGTTGAGCCAAAAAACAGGTCAAATCGGCTCAGTAACATCCAAGTTAGGCTGCCATCCTGTATCTAGGATCCGCCCATCTTGTCACATGTATACCCCCAACCCCTCCTCTTCCTATTGAGTGTTATATCCATAGATTGTTCCCCTCTTATTGCTGTATTACCTATTGTGCAGCCCCTTCCTGTGACATGTTTACCTGTAATTAGTGGGCTTGCACGC
>NW_022111324.1:45329406-45332624 GCF_000313985.2 Echinops telfairi | reverse complement strand
GGGGATCTGCTGGGTCAGTTAAAGGAAAGGAGGAGAGGACACCTCAAAGGGTTATGGTGACTTTCCTGGATCCCAAAGGGATAATCTTAATAGATTTCCTTGAAGGACAAAGGACAATTGCAGAAGCTTATATGGAAGAAACTTTAAGAAAATTGAAAACTGCTTTACTGAGAAATATTTCATGACATTTGCAACAAGGAATTTTTTCCATTCAAGGATAGCAAGAGACAGCCTATGAGAATTTCACTGAAAAACCTTACCCACCCCATGCACCCTCCACCTTAATCATGCCCCTTTAGACTTCATTTTGTTCCCCAAACACTAAGAATTTTAAAAGAAACACAACTTGGTGCCCGGCTATCAAAAGATATAGCGTCTGGGGTCTTAAAAGCTTGAAGGTAAACAAGCGGCCATCTAGCGCAGAAGCAACAAAGCCCACATGGAAGAAGATCCTCTTCTTCAGTCCTCTAGATTCATTGTCCAACTTTCACATGCATATGAGACAACTGAAAATACCATGGCTTGGGACAGGCTCGCCTTAGTCCTCAAAGTAACCTCCTTGCTTTTCAATACTCCAGACAGGTCTGGTACAGCAGATTTACCCAATACAATACACTGTCTTAACTGCTGCTTCCACAAGCACTGATTGCGGATCCAAGCAAAGCAAAATCCTTGACAACGTCAATCTTTTCTTCAGTTATCATGTTACCTATTGGTCCACTTGTGAGGATTTGGGACTTCTTTACATTAAGTGGTAATCCACACTGAAGGCTGCAATCTTTGATCTTCATCAACAAGTGTTTCAAGTCCTCCTCACTTTCAGCAAGCAAGGTTGTGTCATCTGTATCTCGAAAGTTGATAATAAGCCTTCCTCTAATTCTGATACTACATTCTTCTTTATACAATTCAGCTTCTCTGATTATTTGCTCAGCATATAGACTGAGTAAGTATGGTGAGAGGATACAAACCTGATGCACACATTTCCTCATTTTAAACCCTGTAGTATTCCCTTGTTCTGTCCACCTCACGCCCTCTTAATTCATGTACAAGTTTCACATGAGCAGAATGAAGTGGTTGCCGGGGTTTTAAGTGGAGAGAGAGTGTTTTGAGAATGATGAGGGCAATGAATGTACAAATGCGCTTTACACAATTGATGTGTGTATGGATTGTGATGAGTTGTATGAGCCCCTAATAAAATGATTAAAAAAAAAAAAGAATGAAGTGATTTGGAATCCCCATTCTTCTCAAGGTTATCCAGTTTGTTATGATCCACACAGTCAAATGCCTTGGCAGAGTCAATAAAACACACAAAAGCATCTTGTGGTATTCCCTTCTTTGAGCTAAGCCCCATCTGACACCAGCAATGACATTCCTTGTTCCACATTCTCTTCTGAATCTAGCCTGAACAGCTCCTTGTTAATGTTCAACTGTAAAAATTGTTGGATGATCTTCAGAATTTTACTTGTGTGATATAATACCTTAAGCAGTCTGTTGGCTTACCTTTCTTTGGAATGGGTACAAATACAGACCTCGTCCAGTCAGAGTTGGCCAAGTCCTGGCCTAGATGAGTAAGTGCTTCCAGAACTTCATCAGCTTGTCGAAACACTTCAAGTGGTATTCCGTCAGTTCTCAGAGTCTTGTTTTTGACCAAAAGCAGACTAAAGGTAGAGTGGGAAATCTACTGAATTGGGTCTGGCACTGGCTGTTGAGGGATGTGTGGCAAGAACTGTGCCAATGTTTGCAGGAGCCTGATGCCCAGCTTAACAAGGTACTCGATCTTCAAAAGGTCCCATGTCATGAAAAATATAAAAAATATGGAAGACCAAGAATGTGGCAATTAAATGCAATAGATGATGCTGGGATAGGGAAAACTAGCAATATGGACATTAAGACAAATTTGAATGTATACCAGTTACATTTTCTGATTTATATAATTTTACTGAATTACTATATAGAAAAACCGCCCTCCTTCCTAGAAGTTATATACTCAAGTATTTAAGTGCCACTGGAAATTCAGTAGTCAGTACATAGTTTGTTAGATATAAACAGAATTCATAAAATGTGTCAAAGGCAAAATGTCATCTATATGTTAAACATGCATAGAAAGGAAGAGGGGAAAAAAAGATACCTAATATTCATCAGGCACTAAAACTCATGAAAGCTAAATATGCTAAACATGCCAGCTACTAAGCAAATTCAAGGCAATGAACATTAAATATACATGAGCACTTAATAGTCATTAAGTGTTTAATTTGGCCACTCAACTATAACACTCATTCTGGCTCATGTGCCCTCTGCCCAAGAAACACAAATGTCCATTCATCAACCTCACTGGCAAGCTACAATAGCAGCAGGAGTGTCTGACTTACACGCATGTCCCTGGTTCTGATTCAAACCTAGCTTACGGTTCTTGCAACCATACCATCAGCAGGAAAGTAATAATGTGGCAGAAAGAGATGGACATATGAGTCCATGAACACTGTGTCTGTCTGACTCAAGAAATGTGGTCTTCTCCCTGCTGGACTCCATCCCAAGTGTGCTAATTTGCCCATCTCTTTCCCCTTGCCTCTCCCTAGAAAACGACTGGCACTGGCTGTCGAGGGATGTGTGGCAAGGATGTGTGTCGAGGGATACAGGAGGCTAGTGGGATTACACTGCAAGTTTAGCAGCTTGAAACCCCAGTCAATCCACAGGAGAAAGACAAGGCTTTCTACTCCTATAAAGAGTTACAGGCTCAGAAGCCCACAGGGGCAGTTCTACTCTGCTGTTGGGGTCATTTGGAGGTGTGTGATGTGAGCGCTTTCATTTGTTTTGTAAAGCCTTCTGTTCCATGACCACTGGAACAGCTAGCCTGGTAGCATACTTGGAGAGTACACACACACAGACACATTAAAAAGTATTGCTACCAGTGGTCTACTTCATACATGCACAGGGTTGTCCCAAACAAAATATGTTTAAACATGTCTATGCAATTAGCGCATGCCTATGGACACGTTCTCTCAGGAATATACTTTTCTTAGTTTCCTTCAAGTGCCTTAATACAAAAAGGATATTAAACAAAAAGCATTGCCTGAAAATCAGCTACTTAACAGAGCTGATCTTGACACCTGGTTTTTAAACAAGAGCGAAACAAATGAATGTACTTTCATGGGGCAAATTGTAACCAGTCATGAGTCTTGGATTTACTGATAAGATCCAGAGAGCAAAATCCAATCACA
>NW_022111324.1:45318501-45328098 GCF_000313985.2 Echinops telfairi | reverse complement strand
AAAAAAAAAAGAAAGAAACACAACTTACACCTCTTGAACAAAACCGCTGCTTTGCCGTGTGTAAATCAAAGTCCACAGAATTCTTTGTGGAAGGGTCAGAGGGATGGAAAAGCACTCCCGAAGTCAGAAGTGTATGGCTCTAGATCAGCTGTTCTCAACCTGTGGGTTGCAAGGGTTTTGGGGGTCAAACGACCCTTTCACAGGGGTCGCCTGATTCATAACAGTAGCAAAATACTTCATAGTTATGAAATAACAATGAAAATAATTTTATGGTTGGGGGGGTCACCACATGAACTGTATCAAAGGGTCGTGGCATTAGGAAGGTTGAGAACCACTGCTCTAGATGGAGAATATATTGAGAAACAACGGCTTCTCGTTTTGATATTTTTGATTAATAAAGGTTCCTTTAAGAGTCCTGTTGGGACTATGGGTTATGCACAGGGCTGCCACGTGCAAGGTCGGGTACGTTTCAAACTGCTAGTACGGGGTCAGCAGCCCGAGAGGTAAGCAAGCCACTACACCAGCAATGCTCCTTCCATGGACATACTGTAGATGGCAACTCTGAGGGCCACAGAGAATGTAGGCTCCTCTCCGTGGCTGTATTCCTGGCCTCTATTGTATCTTTCCTGGTTTATACTTAAATACCTTTTAAATAAAAATAATTATCTTAAGTAATTTGAAATAATTGTAAGAAATACAATTGCAGTCCACAATGGGAAATAGGGCATCTGAAGTTAGCCTAAAAGTTTGAGACTGATAAATTTTAACATTTTGTAATTATCCATTTTTCTTCTAAAGATTTCGAAATGCTATACAAATATTTCTTATCATGATTATTCAGAAACAGGGAAAACTGAGACAGAACACTTTAGGAAAATCCCCACGAAAGACAGGAATAAATGGTAGAAGGAGAACTGGAAAGATACTACTGTAAAGGGCTTTTCTTTAAAAGAGTTTGATGAAGAATTACTATCTTTTTTTTTCTTTAAAAAAAAAAAAAGGAAAAATTATGTGAGGCTGAGTGGGAAAAGTGTTAAATGTGACAAACGAAAACAATTATTATCATCTACAGCAACAAGCTTGTCACCAATAATAAATGCAGAGTAATTAATTTATATATAATTTGTAACTTGCTAAAAGAAAACTATACTTGGAAAACTGGATCCACTGTGGGTAAGGGGACTTGCAATCACAGACCAATGTTGCATATATTTCTTATTTCTGTACTAATCAAATATAAACAGGCTTGTCAGAGAAAACCTATACATACTTTGCTATTTTGTAATAGAACAGTTAAGATTTACATCTGACAGGTCTTCATGCAAGCCTTATGCCTTCGTTTCCAGTACTGTACTATAAAACTGTCATGAACTATAGGAAGAGTCTAAAATAAAGGTTAAAATATAAATTTTAGTATCAGAAAGGATTCAACTCTAAATTCAATCCAACTACTTACTAGCCAGATGATTAAGGGTACGCTTTTTAATCCTTCTAAACCTGTTTCCTCACTTATAAAGGGGCATAATGCCATTGTTGCTAAATTCTTTTTTTTTTAATTATTTTATTGGGGGCTCATACAATTCTCATCACAATCCAAACATACATCCATTGTGTCAAGCACATATGCACATTTGTTGCCCTCATCACTCTTAAAACATTTGCCTCCCACTCTAACCCCTAATATCAGTTGCTCATTTTCCCCCTACCTCCCCACTCCCTCATGAACCCTTCATAGTTCATAAATTATTATAGTTTTGTCATGTTACCCTGTCCTGATGTTTCCCTCCGCCCTCTTCTCTGCTGTCCATTGTGGACGCCATTGCAAGATGGCGCGGTCCCGTGTCATCCGCGCGCGACAGTCCATCCCCCAGGGAGGAGGCAATACTTAGATTCTTATAATCGGTTCCCCCTTTCTACCCCACATTCCCTTCACCCTCCAGGCATCGCCCCTCTCACCACTGGTCCTGAAGGAGTCATCTATCCTGGATTCCCTGTGTTTCCGGTTGCTGTCTGTACCAATGTACATCCTCTGGTCTAGCCAGATTTGTAAGGTAGAATTGGGATCGTGATAGTGAGGGGGGGGGGAGCATTAAAGAACTAGAGGAAAGTTATATGTTTCATCGTTGCTACCCTGCACCCTGATTGGCTCGTCTCCTCCCCACAACCCTTCAGTAAGGGGGTGTCCAGTTGCCTACCAATGGGCTTTGAGTCTCCACTCTGCACTCACCCACTTTTACAATGATATGATTTTTTGTTCTTGGATGCTTGATACCTGATCCCTTCGACAGCTCGTGGTCACACATGCTGTTGTGCTTCTTCCATGTGGGCTTTGGTTGCTAAATTCTCAAGACTATTTTCTCTTTGTGAATCAGAATATTTTGTAATTTGAACTTCAGTGGACAAAGAAGATCTTTCTGTATCAATGACTTGTCTTAAAATCTTATAGGTGTGGTTCTCAACCAAGAATGATGCCCCCACAGGGCATTCAGCAACCTCTGGAGACATTTTGGTTGTCATAACTGGAAGGATAAGAATCTAGTGGGCATCTGGTAGAGGCCAAGGATGCTGCTAAAGTCCTACAGTTCACAAGATAGCTCCTAACAACAAAGAATGTTCTTTCAATGGTTCTATTAAGGAAAAATGCTTTGAGTCTTAGAAAACAAAACAATTTCTACTAAATGTAAGAGTTGCTCTCAGAATTGAAAGAAATGTGTATGAAATGCTCAAGAACTCACTCACTACCACTGAGTTGATGCCAACTCAATAGCAACCCTACAAGATAGGGTGGAATTGCCTGTGGGTTTCTGACACTGTAACTCTTGAGGAGAGTAGAAAGCCTGGTCTTTCTTCTGAGGAACAGCTGGTGAATTCGAACTGCTGACCTTGAAGTTAGCAGCCCAAGGGGTAACCAGGGCTCAGAATAGTACATGGCACAAAATAA
Organism: Echinops telfairi; assembly: GCF_000313985.2. Lineage (NCBI taxonomy): Eukaryota > Metazoa > Chordata > Mammalia > Afrosoricida > Tenrecidae > Echinops > Echinops telfairi. The sequence goes on along the minus strand of NW_022111324.1, from coordinate 45,325,157 downwards.
ATAAAATTCATTGCCATCAAATTGATTCCAAATCATAACAACCCTAGAAAGAGTTTCTGAGACGTCTCTCTCAGAGCAGCTGGTGGGTTTGAACTGCTGATCTTGTGGATAGTAGTCCAATGCCTAGCCACAGTGCGCCACCAAGGCTCCTTCGGCACAAAGTAAGTGTTAATAAATTAGTAATAGTAGAATTTGTTTGTTGTTGTCTAAAGCAATGTGCATACAGTAATTTATCAACTAAATAAGTGTCAAGATCCTTAACTCGGCCCTTCTCACAATTCTGTCCCAATGTACCAGTTCCAGCTGGCTCTCCTATTACTGTTCTTACATAACCCTCCTCCAATCAAACTGGTCTATGTGGTCAACACCAGCACGGCCTACATTTCACAATGCCCCCCTGTATACGAAACACCGGGGCCACCTACAATACCTAATTGACACTCCAGCTGACTCCCTTCAGAGTCGCCCTTAAATACCACCTGCCACCTCCATTACACAGGTGGCTGAAAGTGACCTGCCCTTCCTAAAGATTTCGAAATGCTATACAAATATTTGCATATGAGAGAAGTGTCAGAAAATAAACTTGTGAGAACCTATCATGACACTCAGCATCTCTGTTAAAAAAGTGGGGAGGGGCTACATGGTTCTCATTGTTCCTGCAGGGCTTCAAACAGGTGATGCAGTGAAATCAGAACAGACACGAACTTGTCAAATGTGGGTGTACGGGGAACAATACCTGGAATGAGAAAAACGACAGGCCAAAGCCCTGAGCTGTGAGACTTGAAAGAGGCATAGAGGGTCCTTTCAGGAGCCTGATGCAGGAGACTGGATGATTGCCAGGACTGTGGAGAGTGATGACCTTCAAAGCAACGCTGCGGCAAGCTGCCCTCAGTGGGCAGGGCGCTGCTATTTCCAACTGGACCAACCAAGGGATCTGGTTGCTGAGCCATACCCAACTGCCCTTGCTTTCTCCAAGGGATGTTCATTTTTCAGCAAGGCGCCACTCCATCATTTCCCCCATTCTGGTTATCAATCTAGTGCTCTTTACACAACTGGGTCTGTTCCCCTTTCTCTTCGGTGGCCTTGACTGAACCGAGAAGAGCCAGCTTGAAGTCCTGATACTGTAATCCTGACCTCTACAGCAGTTATAAAATGCCCTGCTGATGCTGTGGACTGTCCACAGTTCAAACTCACCAGTCACTCCACAAGAGCCCGAGGAGGCTGTCTGGGCCCATAAAGCTTCAGTCTCAGAAGCCCTATGAAAGGCCACAGCTAGTCAGGATGGGACTAGATGGCAGGGCCTGGTGGGGCTTGTCCCAGTAGTTCTATCCATGTAGCAGATCTCCTCACTAGAACATAAACTCCTAGAAGAAAGGCAGAGCTTAGACCTCACGCATCTGACACGGCCCCTTGAAGAGTCCTCCTCCCCAGGGTCAAGTGATCTCAGGCTTTCTTCATTCCAGTCCAGATTCTGATAGCCCTAACCCTTCCTCCTTCTCCTCAGCACTCGCCATCCCCTAGTCCCCACTGTAGGTGTTCGCCACCCAAGACTCTGTCTCAGCTTTCCTGTCTTCCTTAACAATCTCCCCTACTTCCAACTTCAACTCTACAGAGAAAACTCCCAAATCCCTTTTTCTAGGAGCCTCAACCGCGCTCACACATTCTAGGCCTAATTCCTAACTACCTATTTCTTTTCTTTTTATTTTTTTCATGACTATATTCTGCAAACATTTATTATATTTATATAATAGATGCCATGGATTACCAGTGGACACAGTAGAAGAGGTCTCAACATTTCTTTCCGTTTGTTCAGATAGCTAAATGAATTTTGTTTCTTATAATTGTCTTATAAAGCAGTTTGCTTTTATACTGTATATGAAATTTAATACTAGGCAAATATAGTTGAGGGGAATCCTAACTACCTATTTCACTGAATTTCTCAAAGAAAATATTGGCCAACGCATCAAGTTCAAGGCTCCCCAAAATAAAGGTGCCTTCTCCTTCCAATTTGCTTTTTTCTCTGTCAATAGGCTCAGGATTCACCCTCCCAGTCACCAAATCTCAAAGGATCCAGTAACCACATCCTCCTTAAAGCCTCAGATAACCTCCTCTCTATTCCCTTTTCCAGCTAAACCAAACATGCGCACTCAAATTCAGTTATTTCAACAACCTGGGGATGATACTGCTACAACATTTTCCCTATCGTGTACCTCTTCTTTCCCATTCCCTTAATGTCTACCCTTATAGCACAGTGGTTAAGACACAGACTCAAGCTAGATTCCCCCAGGTTCAAATCCTAGCTTCATCAGTAAGTGGCTTTGGGCTCGTTCCTATACTCTGAGCCTCACTGTCTTCATTAGTAAAATTAGAGTAATAATAGTTCCACTTAGAAGGCTCATGAGGATTAAGATGAGATCATATATATAAAATTAACACACTAATTGCTAATAAATATTAGCAATTTTATTATCATTTCTACCTACTTCGAGCCTTCATCATCTTTTGCCAGGATACTCACAATAGCTTCCTAAACTGCTCTCTGCTACTATTGCTGTGAAGTTGGTTCTGTCTCATAATGATGCTACATAGATATGCACAGAACAAAACGCCACTCAGTCCTGTGTCACCCTCCCAATCTTGCTATGTTTGGGCCCACTGTTGCAGCCACTATGCCAATCCATCTTGTTAAAGGTCTTCCTCCTCCTTGTTGACTCTTTACTAATGTCCTTCCCCAGGGACCCACCCTGCTACTAGTCTCTTAAACCACAATTAATTCTACTGTTTCACAACCTTCATCTATGCATTAGGATTGTGACAAGAGCACAATGGTGAAGAAATGTAACCATTTTTTAACAGCAAATGATTTTATATGGATAAACTAGAGGACATGAGAAAGGCAATGATAGCTGTTGAGGATGGAATAACAGAAAGAAGGAAGTGGGCCTTGAACTCAAATTCAAGAATTACAGAACAGTGTCACTGGAAATTTGGTACCTACCATTTTATATCAAGGACTGAAGGTGGCAGAGCACTTATTTAAAGCTAACACAGCAACACTACTGCTTTTAAATGGGTTAAGCTGTTCCAATACAGCAGTAGAGACAGCACAAATAGCTGCTGCTTCTACAATTTACTTACAGTACGTAGGGCAGTGGTTCTCAACCTTTCTAATGCTGCGACCCTTTAATATAGTTCCTCATGTTGTGGTGACCCCCCCCAACCATAAAATTATTTTTGTTGCTACTTCATAACTAAGTTTGCTACTGTTATGAATCTAATGAAAATATCTGATATGCAGGATGACCCCCAAAGGGGTCACTTGACGACCCACAGGTTGAGAACCTCTGGTCTAGCTTATCTGTTTATTATTTCAAATGAATCTATACAAATGTCTTCTGCATTTGAAATTCTATTTGCATTCTTCCAAAAAGTAAAATATTAAGATCTGGGGCTCTTTGGAGGATATTGATTATTTCTAGTAGAGAAGAAAATGGTTCAAAATCCTGACAAAACTATGAAACACCAAATTAATTTAATATTCAACCTGCTTTGCAGTTATGACAATGCTGGTGTGCTTCATTTACTTTTCATAGTTTCATTACTTCATTTTATGCCCACAACTTATTTCTAACTATCCTTCAAGAAATTTTCAAACATATAGTTCCAAAGTTGACTACTTTTTAATCTATCAAATATTAGAAAGTTTCTGAAGACTCTCACCATCATTGACAAAGAAGGGATTCTAGGAAAGCATACCCTAACAACACACTAATTGTCTTTAATAACCAGCTGAACCCTCTAGGTAAAACCTTCAAAATAAAGATTTTTCTATTAACCCTTGCTGCACAGTAGATTCTGCAGAAAAAAAGTTAAAGTATTTCCAGTACAAAAAAATTGAAATCTTAAAAATTTTCCTTAACCATATCTTATTACTTTTTCTCACTTCCATTTCTTATTACGAAATCACCCTTTTAAGGTCTTCTATGTCATCCCCTCGTCAATATGGGTTTTTTTATCCATTTCAACAGCTGCAAAGGCAACCAGAGGAAAATGAGCCAAGATCTTCCAACTCTTCAAAGAAAACCCAAAAACAAACACAGGACTTTCAACATGTGCTATTTGCACACTTTTCACACTTGCAGAAAAAGAGAAAAGATGACATTGCAGAGTAGCATCAAAAACAAACTCATGGGTCAGAAAAACCTGAACAGCAAACAGAATCCCCCTCCTTCCAGATGTTTAATCTTGTGTAAATACTTTTTTCTGAGCCTGTCCCCTCTGCAAATGAGATCAATATTTGCCAATGTGATGGGACTACACAAAGCCACTGATTATGAACTAGGCATATGCCCACCTTAACCAATACTTTACCCTTTAAAGTCAGACGGAACGCAAAACAAAAAAATTGTTTTACCCCTCTAAGCACTAGTGTTTCTGTTTTTGTTTTAAACAGGAAACATAGTAACTAATCTCAGAATCCTAGTCAATTCCTAATGTACAACTTCATGCAAAGCATATCATGCAATGCCTGGCCCCCAACAGATTCCACAGTTAAGAGATTTCCTTCACTTTCTTTCTCATTCAAGTGTGTTCAATGTGGATTCATCCAGTGATCCAGAATCAAGTTCACTTGCCTGACACATTGCCAGAATGTAGGACATTTTCTGGTTAGTCTCTGTAAAGAAGCCAGGGCACAACTTAGACATCTGCACTAAGAGTCTCCTCTCCGTTTCAGGGGGAAAGAGAAAATATTTTTGTTATTTCCCCTGACTTCCATTTTGCACAAATTACTTTTCTGCAGCGGTTCCTACAAAAATTTCTATCTTTGCTACAACATCTAAATGTCTTCATTTCCTCTCTAAATTGGCTATTAGCTTCAGTATGCAACTTAGGGTAAAACCAAGATAGAGGTTGTTATTCCCACTAATGTTTACTTCAGTGATGTCAGAAATTTGTAAAAGGTAACATTTAGTGTACTTCTACTATGGATTATTCTAGACATTCTGCTCCAAACAAATCTTTAAAACTGAAATAATTGGTTATATCTGGTTATTATATCTGCTCGTTGTTATATCTTTCTTTATCCTCATGGCAGCTGGAAAACCTGTTATCACCTTCCTACTTCAGTATCAAGCAAGAGAATTCAAATAAAACTAAGGCTATCCTAAATATATCATTATGCCAGCGTGACCTTTCCCCCAAAACAATCTGCCAAACATTAAGATCCATCTGCTGTTTAATAACGTGTGCACGCTCTGGGAAGGCTCCACTGCGTATACATTCAAGGCAGCAAGACTGAACTCAACCATTTAAACACGTATTTTCCTAATCCTAAAATAGGAAATAAAACCATCCTGGGGGGAAGAGGGCCACCACCTGTATTTAATATCTGAACAAAGGTTTGTCATTAACAAATTTTTCAACAAATATTTCATGTACCCCAAACACATCAATTAGAGGGCAGAAATTATGCAGATTCCTCTTCAAAGTTACCACACAGGAGCTTTTTCAAATGAAAGGCAGCTCTCTAATGACTAAAGCCTTGTAGAAACAGCACAGGCTCCAAAAGCAAACCTGAAGAGAATTCCAACAGGAGGCCCTTTTCCTGTTATTTTGCAAAGATTAGGTAAAGGCCCGCATGTGCAACTGCTACTGCACTGTACAATGTCTGTGTCAACAGCACATGCCTGAAACACACACACACACAGTCTCCTATTAAAAAATATGACACGAATTTCAAAACAGAAATGTTTGAGAGAAGAAGAAAAAAGAAATGCTTGCTCCTCTTAACTCATAAAGCCAAAATACACTGGGAGGCGGAGGCGGGCCCGGTAAGAATGCCTATCAATGAACATATCAAAAGAAAAGAGCATGCATGCTAAGTCGGGGGAGCTAAATGTTGGTTTCAAATAACTGGTTTAATAAAGTCGGATGTGTGGCTGGAGCGATGATACCGGCTTCAAGAATGACAACATAAATCGCCCTGCGACCCAGGCCACCTTCCAGCTCACGGAGCCCCGAGAGCAGCCATCATCGCAAATGTCAAAAGCATGCTGCTGCTCTAGCCTGCTTCTCCCAATAATAAAGAAATCATCTCGGATTGCTGGGTGGTGCGATCGAAATGCTGACGGAAGGGGGAATGTTTGCAGCACACTGGGGGCAACACCACAAATTAAAACCAGTCCGGGTAAAAACATGACAAGGGGGAAATTATGACAAGACTGCTGAGTGGGGTGTCGGGGGAAACCACTCTGCTCTCCAGTAACACAAGGCTGGCCAATTTCCACCTGACAGCCCCGGGCCCTTCAAGGAAACCCAGCCTGTCTGGACCCATCCTTTTCTCCTTTTCCTCGGGTCACCCCCACCGGATTCCCGGAATGTGGACGCGAAGACACGCAGGGAGAATTCGACGCTCGGCCACCCAAGCCCGGCCCCGGGACCTCCTGAGAAGGCAGGGGGAAGGGAAGGCGCGACTCACCTGTCCCAAAGGCTTTGGCCACCAACCAGGCCAGGTTGCAGGCGATTTTGGCCCTGGCGAAGTCGTAGTGGTCAAAGGGCTTGATGGCTGGGACAATGAAGGTCTTCCGCAGCTCCCGGGGCTCGGCGGCATCCCCCATCTTTCTCGGCGGCTGCTCGCGAGGTCCGGCCTCGGACCT
>NW_022111324.1:45314735-45317551 GCF_000313985.2 Echinops telfairi | reverse complement strand
GCTTGCTGGTCTCTTGGCGTGCTGGCTGGAGGGGACATCCTCCACGTCGCTGGGCTGAGGCTGCTGCAAGAGGAAAGGGAAGGAAGGTAGGAGAAGGAGAGGCCTAGCAGTCGCTTCTGTTTTCGTTATTCCTTGGTTAGCAAAGGGAATCGAGGTGTATCCGGACGCCTCAGGTGGCACGCGCTTGCTAGCGAACCAGACTCGCATAACCCGGTTAACTCACCAGGTAACACTGGGGACTAAGTGTTATCTCGTGGTGGCCAGGAGATGTACGGGAAGTAATTAAAGACACTGCGGGCTGAACCAGCATTGAGGATCCGGGTGGATTAATTCAGTAATGTCGTGCGACTTAGTGAACTGGATGCCCTCCACTGGAACGCTCTCGGGGCAGAGGCACAGCCAGCCAGGCCTGCCGCCCTCCGAATAAAGCATAAAGTTTTCACCAAGCACGGGGCCCCCCCCAATGGTCTGACCTCTACCTGCCTGTATAGCTTCACTTTTGTCAGAGCTGTTCTTCCTTTTCCCAAAGAGGCACGCTCTCTGAGATCCCTGTCCACCTGGCATACCTTCAAGCCGCTCCACCGCACTTCTTTCCTCTGTACGCCCCTGAGAGGTCCTGTGAGACATTAGATTGTCTGTCACACGGGTACCTCTCCTGTACCCAGAACACCTTGTTTAATTTCTCTCCCGGCACTTGCCACACTGCATGGCAACCATCAGTGACTTGTCTCACTCCCTAACCACAGTCTATTGCCACCACCTATGTAGTGCCCTTCGGCTTGCCTGGATCCACAATCAGCCCTCATGGAAGCAGCAGCCAAAACGCGATAAGGGCTAAGTCTGCTGCACAAGAAGTCCTTAAAGTGTTGAAAAGCAAGGATGTTACTTTGAGGACTAACGTGCGCCTGACCAAAGCCATGGTATTTTCAGTTGTCTCCTATGCACGTGGACGTTGGGCATAGGAGGAGGAAGACCGAAGAATTGGTACATTTGAATTAGGGCGCTGATGAAGAATACTGAAAGTACCATCGACTGCCAACAGAAAACCAAATCTGTCATGGAATGAGTACAGCCAGAATGCGCCGTACAGGCAAGGATGGGGAGACTTCATCCCACGTGCTTTAGACATGTTATCAGGAAAGATCAGTCCCTAGACATGGACATAAGGCTTGGTAGAGGGACAGTGAGGAAGTGGAAGACCCTCAAGGAGATGGATGGACACAGTGGCTGCAACCATGGGCTCAGACATAACAGTTGTGAGGACGGCACAGGACCTGGCGGTGTACACTATGTTCTAGTGTACATGGGGTCATGGAGTTGTAGCTAACTCAACAGCACCTAACAACCGCCTGTAATGCTCCAGGAAGCCTGGCGGTGTGATGGGTTACATGTTGGACTGTCAACAGCAGGTTAGCGCTCAAACCCACCAACTGCTCGACCTGACTAGGATGAGGCTTTCTGCTCCAGTAAAAGATGGACAGCCTCCGAAATCCAAAGGGGCAGTGGTACTCTGCCCTATAGGGTCACGAGGAGTTGGAATTTCTAACTCAATGGCAGTGAGTTTGAATTTTCATAAAGTGCCTGTGTTAGTCTGTGTTGAGTAGAGAAGCAAATCCAGAGACACTCGTGTGTGTGAGAAAGAACTTTATATAAAAGAGCAACTGCACTTTGAGAAAACATCCCAGCCAGTCCAGATCAAGTTCACAAGTCCGACATTAGTGCACATGTTCAATATCAGTCTATAAATTCCTCTTCAAGCTCATACAACACATGCAATGACGACAAATGCAGGAAGATCACAGGCCAGTAGGTAGAAAGTCTTGCGGGTCCAGTTGTGGTAGAAGCATCTCAGCGCTGGCAGGGGTTTCCACGTGGCTCCTCTGGCTCCGGGGTTCTGACTCCATCATAGCTCCTCCATGTGACTTGTCAACAGGAATGTCAAGCAGAGAATGTGGGTCTGGCCTTCAGTGAGCTATTTATCTCCTTAGCGCCTCCAAATGAGGTCATCATGCTGCAACCTGATTGACAGGCTGAACTCTACCCCTTCACTCTTTAATAGTCTCAAGTTGACACCAGATTATGTAACTACTACAGTACCTATCCCTATAGTAGTTGCTCAATTCGTGTTTAGGGAATAAGAATAAATAATATTGTAGATAATGCTGAATGGGAATATTTGACTCTTTAACCCGTACAGCATCTCATTTTAATATATTATAATAGCCCAATTAATGTTTAGGAACTTAGGGTGGATGTTATTGTAATTAACACTGCTTATTTGATTCATTTAACCTTTATATCATCTAATTTTAATTAGTATAAAATCTTGTGTAATCCCCGCGTCCTTCACTGACCCGTAATGCTACAGGGAACAACACTGGAGACATAGTGCGGGTATTGTGCCCAATCTGACCCCACCACACTGAGGCAAAACTCTAAGGGCGTGCAACAGAACAGCAAGGGAGCAGAGCAAGGAATACCAAAAATAGATTTGGGGGCCAGGGTGTGGCATCCCATCAGGTTCAACCAGAAAACACTCCTAAAGGTCAACAAACAAAACTTGAACTATTTACAGGCTTTTCTTTTTTCTGTCATTGTTTTTTTGTTGTTATTGTTTTGTTTTGTTGCTTTGTTTTGCTCTATCTTGTTTTTTGTACGCGTTATTATCTCTACAGGTCTATCTAGATAAGATAGGTGGGATAAACAATCTGGAAGAGAAAACAATGGGACTGATGGTTGTGGGGAGGGTGGGGACATGGGAGAGGGGAGGTGGGAGAAAGGAAGTGGGTGTTAAAAAACCCAGGGACAAGGGAACA
>NW_022111324.1:45299785-45313392 GCF_000313985.2 Echinops telfairi | reverse complement strand
GGCCCATCTGTGGGCAACTGGACATCCCCTTGCAGAAGGGTCTCGGGGAGGAGACAAGCCAGGCAGGGTGCAGCAAAAATGAAACATACAATTTTCCTCTAGCTCTTGAATGCTTCCCCCGCCCCCCACTATCATGATCCCAATTCTACCTTACAAATCTGGCTGGACCAGAGTATGTACCCTGGTACAGGTGGGAACTAATTTATAAATTATCAAGGGTTCATGAGGGAGAGAGGGGGCAAAATTAGGAGCTGATACCAAGCGCTCAAGTAGAAAGAAAATGTTTTGAGACTAATGAGGGCAACAAATGTACAAATGTGCTTGACTCAATGGATGGATCTATGGTTTGTGATAAGACTTGTACGAGCCCCCCAAAATGATTTAAATTTTTCCCCCAAATGATTTTTTTAAATTTTTTTAAAAAGGGAAAAAATCTTATGTAATACTCATTTTCTAGATGAGAAAGCTAAAGATTAGTGGGGGGCATGTACATGGTCCCATCCCACTCAACTAGTAAGTGCAGAGGTTATTTACATATAGACCATCTCCCTCCAAAGCCCGTACTTGGAACTGCTTTTTCCGTCAAACGTCACCATATCCAACTCATTGTGATTCTATAAGCAAAGTAGAGCTGCCCCATACGGTTTCCTAAGCTGTGTCTTTACAGGAGCATATCACCAAGTCTTTTCTCCCATGGAGCCCTGGATGGGTTTGAACTGCTGACCTTTCAGTTAGCAGCTTAGCACTTTAACCATTGTTCCATGGTTAAAACTACTAGAGCTGCTGGATTGTTACCTGCCCACAAGATAGAAGCAAGCCTGTGAAGCAATTGGGGGTGGGGGGACACTTGGACATGACTCTGAAAACATAACCACCAGCACACAGGCCTCTTTGATCTTGTGTAATTCTTGCTTACACTCCTTGAACCTAGGATAAGCCTGGCTAACTGAGGGATAGTACCACGCTCTGCAACAATTGGTCTCCATTCACCTGGAGCAACAGAGAAAGAGTCGGGAATAGGAAGAAGAAATGGAATATGTGCTAATTGCCTCCATGAACAACTGCCGCCTTTGCCAAGAGACTAGGACTGCATAGAGCCCTGCTTCTATTACTGAACTTGCTTTTGTTTTAATAATATTTTATCATGTGTTCAGTGGAGGTTTATACTGCAGTTAAGGTTCTCATTAAATGATTTTTACACAAATTGTTCAGTGGTATTGGTTTCATTCTTTAAAATGCTTGAATTCTCTCATTATTTTCCATTCTGGTTGTTCTGTTTCCGTTAATTTAGTATCCCTGCCCCTTTACCTTCATATCCTCACCTTAAAATAAAGTTGATCATTTGGTAGCGTACAAATCATTTTTTTAAATGAGTTCAATCCTCATGGGTGATCATCTTTAGTTATTTAGCTAACATTGCTGAACATTTTGATCAAAGATTCCATGTGAGAATCCTGATCAAAAGGGATTAAAATGAATAATGTAAGTTATGACAAAGTATTTTGAAAAACTATATGGCAACGCACTGAATAATTCTTAGAAGCACAACATACCCAAGCTGACTCAAGAGGAAATAGAAAAATCTCAGAATACCCATAAAAAGTGTAGAGAGCAAATCAGTGATCAAAATCCTCCCAGCAATTTCCTAACCCAAATCTCATCATTGGAAAATTCTATCAAGCATTTACAGAACTGACCCCAATAGAGTTTAAACTCTTCCCAAAGATAGGGAAGGAAGGAATACTCCCTAATTCATTCTGCCGTTGAGTGGATTCTAACTCGCTCCATGGAATAGAATTAAACGGTTCCTTAAGGTTTCTGAGACAACAAGCTCAGAACCACTGGCCTTGCAGTTACCAGCCCTGACCCAAGCCATGGTATTTTCAGTTTCCTCAATAGCATGTGAAACTTGGACACAGAATAAGAAAGACAAAGAACCCATGAGTTTGAACCGTGGTGCTGGCAAAGCATATTGAAAGTAGCAAGGACTGCCGAAAGGACAAACTGATGTGTATTGGAAGAAGTAGGCCGGAGTGCACCCTGGGGGCAAGGGTGGTGAGACTTTGTCTCACATACTTTGGGCATGCTGTTGGGAGAAATCAGTTTCTGGGGGAGGACATCATACTTGGTAAAGTAGAGGGGCACCAAAAAAGAGGAAGGTCCTCACAAGATGGATTGACACAGTGGCTGCAACACTGGGCTCAGGCATGGGAACAATTGTGAGGACGGAGCAAGACCAGGCAGTGTTTTGTTCTGTTGTGCATAGGGTCGCTATGTACCTAACAACAACAACAACAAGATTTAAAAAACAACAAAATGACAACTGTTGGCAAGGATGTGGGGAATTAGAACCCTTATAAATTGCTGCTGGGAATGTAAAATGGTACAGCCACTATGGGAAAGAGTGTCGTGGTTCTTCAAAAAAATAACAATAGAATTGCCGTATGGCCCAGCAATTGCACTCCTAGGTATATATCCAAAAGCAGAGACTCAAAAAGAGACTTATAAATCAATGTTCATTGCAGCGTTGTTCACAATAGAGAGACTGGGAGCACCCTGAATGCCTATCAACAGATGAGTGGTTAAACTATAGTACATCCACCATCCTACGGGACATTACTCAGCCCGTAGGAGAAATGAAGTCTTGACACATGTTACAGTTGGATGGAGTTGAGGCATTATGTTGAGTGACAAAGCAAAGAAACAAAAAACTGTTGGATGGCCTCACTGATATAAAAAGATAAGAAAAGGCAAATATGCAGAGACCAAAGTTTACCAGTGGTTACCAGTTACAGGACGGTGGGGAGAAAGGGAACTAACAATATAGAGGGGGGAAAAAATCACATTAAGGATAGGATTACACCACCAATTGTAATTGCTGCCTAGAAGTTATACAAATGTAAAAAAATGGAATCGACAAACATTGTGTGATAGATGTATAACAGCAGCAACAGCAACAAAGAAAAAGACTGTCGATCCTACAATGAACAGCCAAACACGTCACGGAATTTGATTCCCTGGTTTAGAGATTTAGGTTCATGGTTTCATGGAACATTCCACGTAATTGGCCTAATACCGTGTTGAATGCTTCTATTCCACCACTGAATTTTTGTGTAGTACCTGGGGTCGTAAAGGCTTGCAAGCAGCCAGCCCAGGCACAGTTCGATCCACCTGGAGCAACAAAGGAAGCAGGAGAGTCAGGAATAGGACGAGGATGTAGAGTATGGAGCTCATTGCTTCCACGAACAACTGCCTGCTTTGCCATGAGACCAGAAGAGTTACATGCTGGCCAGCTACCATTACGGAACATTTGATGCAAGACTCCATAGAAGAGTCCTGCTCAAAAATGGGAAAAATCCAGAACAGAATTTCACATTTTCATGGGCTCTAAATTATTTTCTGGAGCCATGGAAGCTGGATGAGCCCCTGGAAGTAACTCTCTGAGTTAATTCTTAAACTTTAAAGCCAAAATAGCCCTCAGGTCATCTTAAAGACAAACAATAATTTATCTTAACTTGTAGAAAAGATTTTCTTGAGCATTTTGTTCTTTTAAGAAATATCTGTGTGCCCACAATGATAGACCAAGTCATAAAAGCAGTGCTGGAGAGGGTGTGGAGAGATTGGAACTCTTATAGACTGCTAATGGGCTTGTAAATATGTACGACCGATATGGAAAGTAATACTGTGATACCTAAGACAACTGGCAGAATAGAAATACCATATGACCCAGTGTGGTAGTTACGTAATTTCATGTCAACTTGATAAATAGAGTGAAGGAGTAGAGTTCAGCCTGTCAATCAGGTTATGCCCACCAGCAGGCATCAGCAGGCTCTGGCACGCATGACCTTCTCATGAGAATTTCAGGAACTTCCTCTCTCTTAATTCTGCCATCAGAAGAGGTGGGCCAGTCTCTCTCTCTTTCTCTCTGCTTCACCTTCCTGTTGAGGAGATATATTCGGAGAACTGGAGGAGCCACGTGGAGACCTGCACCAGCACTGAGATGCTTCCACCAGCATTGAATCCACGCGACTTTTCATCCACTGGCCTGTGAGCTTCTGCATTCGGCATCATTGCATGTGCTGTGTGAGTCAGGATGAATCTGTGGATTAGTATCAGACAAATGGGCTAATATCAGATTAATTGCTCTTTGATATAAAGCTCTTTCTTACACACATACGAGTGTCAATGAATTTGTTTCTCTAGTCAACCCGGGCTAACCCAGCAATACCCCCAAAGAAATAAGAGTCAAAACACGAACAGAGTGTATGCTCTCCCATGTTCATTGTAGCACAGTTCACAATAGCAAGAAGCAGGGAACCGCCAAAATAATCACGAGTAGAAGGATGGATTAAGAACAAACAAACCTCTTTCACATACAGTGGAATACTATACATCCCTTAAAAATAGTGATGAAACACCTCATGATGTGGAGGGACCTGGAAACCAATATTGCATGAGTCTACTACTATAAGGATTAACACCAAGGCAAAACCATACTTCTGTTCCCAGAGCATGTAATATAAACCCATTCTGCCAAACGACATGGTAAAGAGCCTCCAGGAAGGAAGACAGGAGTCCCCAGAATCCTTAGGGGAAGGCCATGCCCACACAGAGGCATCATTGCCTATGACCTGATTGACAGGCTAGACTCCACCCCCTTACTCCAGTTGGCAGGAGATTATGTAACTGCCACAGGTTTACAGATGCTAGGAAGACTCTTCACCACGTTGTTTGGCAGAGTGGGTTTACATGACACGTTCTGGGAACAGAATTTCCGGTAGGGTATCACTCTGGCAGGAGTGTGCTGGTTTGGGACGACCATTACCATTTTGTATGGAAGCAGCTGAATGGCATCTCCCTCTCTCCCCATCTTGAGAAACTGGCCCCAGCTGAGGTTAAGTTCTTCTCTGTCACATTGTTTTCTAAGATGTACATATAGAGGTGATGATATCTGTGCTGTGCTAGTCTGGGTTGACTAGAGAAACAAATCCAGAGACTCTCAAAGAAAACATCACAGCCCAGTCCAGATCACGTTCAGTATTAGCCCATAAGTCCAATATTAGCCTATATGTCCAATGCTAGTCCATAAATTCTTCTACAGACTCACATAGCACATGCAATGATGCTGAAAGCAAGAAGATCACAGGCCAGTGGGTGAAAAGTCTTGTGGAAGCATCTCAGCACTGCGGCTCTCCATGTGGCTCCTCCAGCTCCACTCTCTGCTTGCCCTCATGAAGGAAGCACAGAAGACCTGGGTACTATGGGAAAGTGTGGTAAAGAAACTGGATAGGGCCCAGCTATCAGAAAGAATTGTTTCTGGGGTCTTAAAGGCTTGTTTTCGAACCAACAGCCATCTAAGTGAGGTGTCAACTAAGTTTACATGAAAGAAGCACACCAGCCTGTGTGATCCAAAGATTGTAAATAATATCATTCAAATCCGAAGGAGGGAATGGTGTGAGAGCTGAAATTGTGGCAGTGGAAAGCCAAAATCCATTTGCAGAGTCTACACATAGATTAAGCCTGTGGTGAATCCCCTCTGACCGTATTCGAGGGACGTGAGGAACCTTGTTATCAGACAGGGAGGATTGTGAAGTTGAGTTAGGTTAAAATGTAATACCTTAACATTTGATCTCCCTTTTCACCCATTGTAAATTTGTTCTCGTTTTTCAATATTTTCTACTTTCTTTATGATTGAGGCTTTTCTATTTTACTTTGTTATTGTTAGTTTTTCGTACTTTTTGGGGGGTGGGAGGTATGTTTTTCTGTATGTGAAATCCAGGATAGATAAATCTATTGAGACAGTAAATGGATTAATAGTTTCTTTTGGGGTATGGCAGTGAAGATTGGGGGGGAATGGGGAGCTAAGAACAAGAAAGAAGAAAATATTCTAAAATTGATTGTGGTAACAATTGTACAACTCTTCATGATGAGTGAACTATTGAATGGTATGTGCCAATAAACAATTTAGAGAAAGAAATATCTAAGTGGACCAAAATGACAATAGCAACTCCGAAAGATTATGAGTTCAGAGTGGTTCCAAAACCTTAAGGATGTAATCACTGTCACTGACCTGCACGTGCAGGAACTGTTGATTTAGTGTATGCTTTGTTCTGTAGCGTCTCAATGACAAGAACAACAAAATAAACATGAGAAAAAAATAAAGGAAGAAAAAACGCTGGTCAGTGTTCCCAATTCCCATGGAACCCAGGTTTTCTGGAACCATGGAGGCTGGATGGAACTCTGAAACAAGGACCCGGAATAGTCTTTGAACTTTAAAGGAAAACTATCCCCGTAAGAGCAAACAATAGTTTAGTGAAATTCATGAAGATTGTCTGCCTTTAGCACTGTGCTCTTTGAAGATCTATACAGGCTCAAAGGAACAGCCTGTAGAAAGATTAGCTAGAGAAGTCAGAGCGCAGTGAGGTTATGTTAAGGGGCAAGGGACACTCGGGCAAGCAGCGTGAGAATGGTTGCCCAGCCCGAATGATGAAACCAAAGTGGCTGACTTGGATCTGCAGAAACGGTTGGATTAGTGCATGCTTTGAGATGTGTCTTCTCAACAAGAAAGCATCAATTACAGTGCGACCTCTGAAAGCTGGAGCCCAATGGGACCGCCTTGTTTTTTCTGGATTACAAGTTCTCCCGTTGACAAGGTGCAGTCTTATGCTTGCCCGTTGCTTGTGTTAGTGGAACATAGATGAGTTTTCCTTCTCTTATAGGCTTCTGCCTTATACAGTTTCCAGCTTTTGCAGGTATGGGAGTATAGAAAAATTAAATGTATGTGTATGTATTTAATAAAAGAATTCTAGACTACAGAATAGCTGATGTCATGTTTTAATAATTTAATGAACATTTATAGGAGTGTTTCTTATGGGCAAGGCCCTTTGCTGGACCACATAAAAAACCCCAAACCAATGGCCCCTGAGTAGATTCCTACTTAAGTCTGGTCAGAGTAGACTGTTCTCCATAGGATTTGTAACGACTGATTTTTCAGAATTTGACCTCCAGGCCTTTCTTCCGATACGTCTCTGAGTCAATTCAAACTTCCAGTGTTTTGGCCAGCAGCCCCAATGTGCACGTTCTATCCTACCCTGGCTGAGACCACTTGTTAGGGGCCGTCAAGTCCGTTCTGATTTATAGACTCTGTACAACCGAACGAAACCCTGCCCCGTCCTGCATCAGCCTCACAGTTGCTGTTAGGCTTGAGCCCATCGGGGCAGTCCATCTTGTTGAGGGTCTTCCTTTTTTTTTTTTTTGCTGACCCTCTACCCAGGAGGATGTCTGTCTCTAAGAATTGATCCCTCCTAAAAAAAGACCATTTAAGAAAAAAAACACTCTGAAACATGGGGTCACCATAAGTCAATTTCCTCAACTTCTTGCTCTGTCTCAGCTCCATTTTTCATTCTAAATTTTATTCTATGTAAAATTTTTAATTTAAATGTTAATAAAAGTAAAATGTCATAACTTAAAAATGTATATTTGCTTAATACCTAAACAAATAAATGTGGCATAAAAAAAAGAATTGATTCCCTCCTGATAACATATCCAAAGATTGTGAGCTGTCTTGCCATCCTCACTGCTCAGGAGCATTTGGGCTGGACTACTAAGGCTTATCTGTTTGTTTTTATGGCAGTCTGTGATATAGTTAGTCAGTATTCAATGGGGACACCATAGTCCCCTGTTTTTCATTCTTCCTTACTCTTTGTCTGGCTTCCACAGGCATATGAGCTGATTAAAAATACCATGATTTAAGTCAGGTGCACCTCAGTCCTCAAAGAGCCGTGTTTTGTTCTTTTGCAGTATATTTTGCCACTGGGACACGTCATTTGATTTCTTGACTGCTAATGGGTGTTGACTGGATCCAAATAAAATGAAATTTTTGACAACTTCCATCTTTTCTCCATTTATTAAGGTGTAGTTTATTGGCCTGGTTGGTTTTCTTTCTATTGAAGTATAATTTGTATAGCAGGCTATAGTTTTTTATCTTCACCAGCAAGCACGGTTGTGTCATCTGAATATTTCACGTGATTAAGGAGCCTTCCTCAAATCTTGATGTTGTGTTCTTCTTCACGAAGTCCCGCTTCTTGGATGATTTACGCAGCATACACATTAAAGTGTGGTGAAAGGCTACAACTCGGACACACACCTTTCTCGATTGTAACCCAATAGTCCCCTTTACCATCCAAATGACTACCTTTTGGTTTATGTACAGGTTCCACATAATTAAGCATTCTGGAATTTCCACTCTTCACAATTGTATCCATAATTTTTATGATTCATGGCGTTGAACGCCTTTGCATAGACAATAAAATGCAGGTGAACATCTTTCTGGTATTCTCTGTTTTCAGCCAACTTCTACCAGACATCAGCAATGAGATCCTTCTTTGTATGTCCTTGTCTGAATTTGGCTTAAAGGCCTAGCCATTCCCTGTCAGTATGCTGCTACAACTGTTTTTAAATGATCTTCAATGAAATTTTGTGTGTGATATTAATGATATCATTCAATGATTTCCGCGTTGTGTTGGATCACCTTTCTTTGGAATGGACACACATATGGAACTCTTCCAGTTGGTTGGCCAGGTAGCTGTTTTTCAAATTTCTTGGCCTAGATGAGTGATTCCTTCCAGCAGTTTCCATTTGTTGAAACATCTCAATTGGTATTCCACCAATTCCTGGTGCTTTGTTTTTCTCCAGTGCAAAAAAGGAATAAAGGAAAAGTTTCTCTTCTTTCTCCTGGAAAATCCCAAATTCCAGGCATTCTTCCTACTTTATGGCCATTCTCCATTTATCTAGGTGGTGCTGTTCGTCAGTTCGATTCATAGTGGCCTGTTGTACAGTAGCATGAAACACTGCCCCGTCTCTGCCATCCTCACATTTGACCTTATGTTCGAGCCCATCAACGTACCTACTGCCTGAATCCATCTTGTCGAAGGTCTTTCTCTTTTTCACTGCCCTGTTCCTTCACGAAGTGTGAGGTCCTTCTGCAGGGACTGGTCCCTCCTGACATGTCCACAGGACATGAGGCCAAGTCTTTGTCTCTTTGCCTCTAAGGAGAGTTCTAGCTATACTTCTTCTGAGACAGACTTGTATTTTTCTGTGGCTGTCCACGATACTTTCAATATTCTTCTCCAGCACAACAATTCAGAGATCATTTGAGCAGTTGGCAGCAGTGCCTGGCTCTGCCCTTTGAGTATGTAGACTGGCAGGGTAGAATGGGGCTTTAGGAAAGGAGGTTGGGGCTAGATGACTGCGTGTGTTAGTCTGGGTTGACTAGCGAAACAAATCCAGACACTTGTATATTTATAAGACAGAGTTTTAAATTAAAGAGTAATTGTATAATAAGAAAACACCACAGCCCAGTCCAGATCAAGTCCCTAAGTCCGATATTCGCCCGTTTGTCTGATGCCAGTCTATAAACTCCTCTTCAGACTCCCGCAATACTTTTGCGATGATGCCAAATGCAGGACGATCACAGGCCTGTGGGTGGAAAGTCTTTTGGGTCCAGTGGCAGTGGAAGCATCTCCAGAGCTCTAGCTGCCATCAGCATGTCTCCATGTAGCTCTTCAACAGGAAGGTGAAGCAGAGAGAGAGTATGTATGTCCTGCCTCTAGGGAGGAAGACAGGAAGTTCCCAGGATCCTCCTGGTGGGTGTGACCTTCTGCCTGATTGACAGGCTAGATTCCAACCCTAAATTCTATTTATCAAGCTGACATGATATTATGCAACTACCACACTGCAGGAGCTAAGAGACTGGAATTCTTGTAGAGTGAGGCTGGTTGTAGCTGGCTGTCTACAGATCTGTTACGGGGACAGATCTCAGATAGCTTAAGTCAGAGGGGAAGGTGTCCACTCTTTTCAAATGATATTCATCGCCAAGAGGGAATGAGGTAAAAGGGGCTACCTTCCTAGGTGGCCTAGGAGGAAGGGAGAGCAACAGCCTTCTCAGTCCACCACCATAAGTCAAATACATTTATTCTGCTTTGATCTTCCTTATTCAATATCCCACTTTCATGTGCATATGAGGCAATTGGAAATATCTTTAGGTATACTCATAAATTCATTAATTTAGTCATCAAATACTAATTGTACATCTGAGGATGTGATATTGAGCAAAACACGAGGAAGCAGATTTTTAGTTTAAAAGACCATGGAGATCCTAAGGTCTAAACAACCCAGCTGTTCTGTATTGTCATGCCTGGATTGCCTTGGGCTAGAGACCTTGAACTTCACCTATAGAAATATTCAACATTTACCTGCAAAAAAACCTTAACTCGTGAGCACTACAGTAAGACCATATCAAATTATTTTAAATATAAGGTAGGTGCATATCATAATCTTTGAAATCAAATCTACCACAAAGTTTTTGAAGCCCCCTCTTGCCATCCATTGATAGCAACGAACACATATTGAACATTTTCTATGAATTGAACCCCTTCTTCATCTATTAACTTGTTTAATCTTCACCAGAGCCCTGTTCGTATCCTCAATTGACAGTGGAGAAAACAAAGCACAGAGGACTTAAGTATTGAAGAGCCTACGTTATTTTGAAACTCAAGGAATTAGAGTAAGTAAACTTCAGATCAACCCTGCTGAGAATGACCGAGAAAAAGACATGAATGCTTAGCGAACTGATGACAATAAGATGTTTAGTTGGCAGAAGAACAACAGCCTCTAATAAGGCAACACGAGATAGAAAAGGCTGTGCTGTGTATCCAACACTCTTTTGTTTCTGGACAAAGTCATGGCTTTCATCTAAATAGCTATGAGAGTTTTATAAGGATTACCTCATCAACCTTCACAAGCATTCCAGCTAGGCTGGTGTGGTATGATGCCAAGTGTGCAGCTGGAGAAATTGAAATGCAGGAGGCCAGACAACTCCCAGACCTGTGCCATGACACAGGGCCTGAACCGAACATCAAAAAGTGCTCTTCTGATTGCCAAGTGCAGCACTGTCTCTCCCCATCCCCCTACAGCATTTCCCATTTATTTCTTCTCTGTTTAAACCAAGCTCCCTGAGCCTCCAATAATAGGCAAAGGCTCCTCATTTTAACACCACTGAAGACAAGTGAGGAGCCCTGGTGGCACAGTGGTTAAGTATCAGCTACCGACCATAAGGTCAATGGTTTGAACCTACCAACCACTACGCAGGAGAAAATAACAGGCCATCTGCTCCCATAAAGAAACAGCCTTATTCACCCCCATGGAGCAAGTCTACTCAGTCCTGTGGGCACTGTGAGTTGGAGTTCACTTGACGGCACCCGTTCAGCAACAAAGGTGTTGAGAGGTCCCAGAAAGAGCCCTGGATTGGGAATGAGCACCCCAAGCTCTATTGTTTATTTCTACCCTGTGGTTTCCCCTGCTGTAAAACAACACTGGGTAACGTCCAAGCTACCTCCCATGCCAGCAGCCTACAATGGGAGGATGGCATCTAAATATTTTTCGAGATTGCAACCGAAGGTTAAGTCAGCCAACTGCCTGGTATTCCAAATTTCAAAGGAGGAGGAACTTTTTCTTTTCCTTTTTCATTTCCAGAAGCTTTCTGGTGGAATTGGGCAAAATGGCTAGAAGAGGTTACAGAGCAGGTCCAGAGAGGAACCCCAACACAAAGAGCGGGGCTCTAGAGGGAGGGAGATGGAGCTGTTCTTGGTAAATACAGTCGTCAACACGGAAGTCACACGTGTTCTCGAGAATCGCCCAGGCGACTTTACTCTGTTGATCAACCCAAATGCCATAAGTAGAAGCCTGACCAAATGGGTTATAAGTGAGCTCCACTGTGTGTTACATGGAATGATCTCCAAGCCACCCAATGATTAAGTTAAAAGAGAAAGGCACAAAGCAGTGTTTTCGTGTGGTGTGGTGTGGTGTGGTGTGTGTATATGTGTGTGTGTGTGTGTGTGTGTGTGTATCTCTTTCCCTTGCAAACTTCTGAGGTCATCTTCCACCTTGTTCCCACCCTAAAAATTAGTCTAGCTAATTGACCCATACAAGGTTAACAATAGGACTAATTTCAAGTGAAATTTTTTTTTTAAGTTTTAAAATGTACAGGTATTAGACATGCCCAGTGCATCTCAATATTAAGGTGCACTCACAACACTTAGTGAGACATAATGGTTCATTATTTTGTACACATCCAGATAGTTCATAGCATTTCTAATTAGACTCCCTTAAGTTGCTATTAGGGGCAAATGGTTTTTATTACTCTAAACTGCATCCTCTCAATATAATGCTTTTTTTTTGCAGTTACAATGAGAAATAGATGTAAGCAGGTTTAAAAAGGATTACTCAAAGCACTAAAGCATTTCTGTTTAAAAGAAACCACTTTTATTTTGGAATTGTGAGAGAGGGAAATAAAAACTATCTCAGCACATTTTTACCCCAATAGACCTTTTGCATTTCTTTCTTTCAGAATTCTAGCTTTCATTTTGAATAGCCGACAAAGTGTTTCTCATGTGGCAAAAATAACATTCTTGCTTAAGGAAGTGCCTTAAAGTACATTGCTTTGGATACCCCAAGCTCTGGCCTTTTACAGTTCCCAATAGAAAGCTGTGATTTTTTTTTTCTTCTCTAGTTTTATCCAGAACCTTTACATGAACAACAACAGAATCTAAACAGGAAGCTACAGTTCTCTGATCTGGAAAATCCGGAGGAAGATGGGGAACAGATGAGAACACTAAATCGGGAGAAGGAAGCTGCCATCTTTTTTTCCTGTTAATCAAAATCATATATTCAAAATCCTCCTAGTCTCCTGACCGAAAAGGTCAAACATCAGAATGAAGGGAGTGTGATTTTCCAGCTGCCTGTAGGTCATGCTGAAAGGAAAAACATGGTTGTTTCCAGTTATCCACTGACAGTTACAGAGTGATTTAAAAAGTAGTCACAAAATTCAATCACAGCCCCTAACTAGTGCTTTAAGAGAAGATTTATCATTTATCCGATTTATCATTCTAGAGACCAAAGAAAAGAAAAACATTTCAGTCCATACACCATGCCTTGTTCAAAGACCAGCATATTTTAAAGTACCAACATACTTAAAAGCACAATAGGTGTTTCCATAGCAAATATGATACACAAAAACTACAGATTTTTTTTCTTTCTGAATGCTATCAGGAGCCAGTTTTGTTGAAGAAGTAATCACGACTAAGTCACTTCATTTGGTTAATTAAAATAGTGGCTTTCAGACTGTGGGGTTTCACAAAGCTGCCAAGTTTCCCAAAGGAATGCATAACCAACTTGATCAATCGGAGGGGGTGCACATAGGACCAGCTCCACTTTTCATTTTGTGAGCTTTGCAGAAGCTCAGTCACCAACCACAATTGCCACAAGTTTGTAAAACAAAGGATAGCTGAGTAGAAAGAAAAAAGATGGTTGGTGAGGTGGGTGTGGGAAGCCTGGTAGGGCATGATCAAGGGTAATGTAACAAAGAGGAAGTGCTGAAACCCTGATGGGGACTGAGCATGATAGTGGGACAGGAAGAAGGTCAAGGGAAATAGAGGAAAGAGCTGTGAGGCAAAGGGCATTTATAGAGGTCTAGATAAAGACATGTACATATGCAAATATATATATGAGGATGGAGAAATAGATCTATGTGCCTATATTTATAGGTTTAG
>NW_022111324.1:45289542-45298735 GCF_000313985.2 Echinops telfairi | reverse complement strand
GGGGAGGGGGAGGGAGGGGAAAAAATGAGGACCTGATGCCGGGGGCTTAAGTGGAGAGCAAATGCTTTGAGATTGATGAGGGCAATGAGTGTACAAATGTGCTTTACACAATTGATGTATGTATGGATTGTGATAAGAGTCGTATGAGCCCCTAATACAACGATTAGAAAAAAGAAACCAGAAGGAAATCATTTCAATATAAAAAGTAGTTCTTTAGAGGACATTTTTATTTTTGTGAAGAAGATACTACGTTTTCTATGATAAATTGTAATGAAATATATTAGACTGGTTATTTAGCTATCACTAGGAACTTTAACCCCTGTCCTGAGTACCTTCTAGCATCTTGTAGACATTGCCACTCAAACTCCTGGAGCCTTCATGGTGTGGTGGGTTAGGTGTTGGACTGTTAACTGAAAGGTTAGTGGTTCAAACCCACAGGCAGCTCCTCAGGAGAAAGATGAGGCTGTCTGCTCCCACAAGTCTTTTTAGACTTATAAATCTTATCTAGCATCTCCATGAGTCAGAATCAGCTTCATGGTAGTGGGGAGAGGGACCTTAAGAGGCCAAGGTGTCGCAGTGAGTTAAGCATTGGGTTGTCAACCAGTAAAGGTCACTAGCCACTCCACTGGAGAAGAATGAGGCAGACGATTCCCTAAAAATGTGCAGCCTCAGAAACCTTACAGAGCAGTCAGACTCTGTCCTGTAGGGTCACCAGGAGTCAGGATTAACTCTACAGCCGTGAGCTTGGTTTGCTTTTTGGAGGAACCACTTCGTAGAAGATTAAGATCAACTGCTGTTTTTAATTCCCATATAACAAATTCAAACCAAGCCGACTGGCACTGAGTAGATTCCAACCCTATGGGACAGAGTAGAACTGCTCCCTAGCATTTTATTAGCTGTAAACCATTACAGAAATAGCCTCATCATTCTCATTTAGAGGTGCTGATGTGCTTCAACCACCTTCAATCTTGCAGTTAACCCCCTCCACCACTAACCCACTTAGCTGCCTGCACCACCAGGGCTCTGTTTAATCTTCCTAGAATGGGTGTTCATATGCATTTTGAGGTCACGTGATAACTCACTGATTGAAATATTTCTGGTGGTGTGGTACGCATTAGGTACTCTTGGAGATGATGAAATGGGATTAGATGGGTCCTTCTCCTAAGGAGCACAGAGAGTTAAAATGAAGGACAAAACATGCCATATGACAGCAAAAATAGATTGGGGAATCCAAGGGAAAACGTCAGGGAAGAGACGGCATCTATAGTGGATTTTGAGAGAGAGAAGGATTTCGATGGTTCGTGGTACACTGGTGGAGGTCATTGTGTTCTTGTAGCTCGTTGCTGAAAAGTTGGCTTTGACTTCTGGCAGCCCCATGAACAACAAGCTGAAGCTCCGCCCAGTCCTGTGCCGTGCTTTTTATGTCTGCTGCAGGCCATCATTAGGGCCACGGGCGGTGTCAAGTGCCCTCTCACGTGTGGGCTCATCTTCTAGCCCTGTGTGGGATAGTACTCTGTTGTCATCGACAGAGTTGCCATTAGCTCATTTTCAGAGGTGGATCTCTAGGCCTTTGTTCCTAGTCTATTTAAGTCTGAAAGCGCCACTAAAAATCTGTCCATCACAGATGACACCACTATAATTTGAAATACTTCCAGCATTATTGCAACATGTCAGTTATCATAGCAACATGCAAATAGGACAAACTGGCAGTTGATGGTGGGAGGGCAGTAGAGAGGAAAATTAATAAAATCAGCCAAATCAATAAGCCTTAACCCAAACCCACTGCCAATGAGTCAATTCCAACTCTACAGGGCTGTGTAGAACTGCCTCTTCAGGTTTCTGTGTTAGTCTGGGTTGACTAGAGAAACAAACTCATAGACACACATGTGTATAAGAAAGAGGTTTAGAGACAAGACCAATTAAATATTGAGAAAACATCCCACCCCAGTCCAGATCAAGTCCATAAGTCCAATATTAGCCCATATGTCCAATACCAATCTATAAAGTTCTCTTCAGACTCACGAAACACATGCAATGACACCGAATGCAGGAAGATCACAGGCCAGTGGGTGGGAAGTCTTGTGGATCCAGTGGCATTGTAAGTATCTCAGCACTGGCAGGGGTCTCCATGTGGTTCCTCCAGTTCCCAGGGCACAGGGTCTGTCAGTGTAGTGCCATGTATCTTGTCTCAGGGAGTGAGCAGAGAGTGTCTCCCTCCTCCAAGGAGGAAATCCAGGAGTTCCCAGAATCCTCAGGAGAAGGCCATGCCCACGGAGACTTCATTGGCTATATATTGATTGACAGGCTAGCTCCACCCCTTCACTCTTAATCCTCAAATTAACACCAGATTATGTAACAGTTTCCAAGACTTTAAATCTTTACATGAACAGACAGACTCATCTTTCTCTCCAGGAGCAACTGGTGGGTTCAAACCATTTACCTCTCAGTTAGTAGCTCAATGCCTAACCCACTATGCCACCGGAGCTCCTCAATAAGTTTTAGAAAGGATTACATCGGCTCCTGGGAAAGATTGTGAGGCAAATATGTAAAGGATTACATAGGTCCTGGGAGTGGTTTGACTTGTTGTTTTGGAGTTCCAAAACAAAGCCACTCTCATTGAGTTTATTCTGACTCGAAGAGACCCCATATTGGCTTCCGAGACGATAAACCCTTATAGGCTCATCTTTGTCCTGAGTGGTTGGCGGGTTTGAAACAATGAGCTTGCGGCTTACAGCCCAATGTCCGAGCCATAGTCTCACCAGGGCCCTGATGTATTGGAAAGCACTAGGGAAACATGAATGTAAAGATAAGCTGGAGCCGTTTTTGCAGAAGGTTTATAAAATGAAGGCACGTGTTTAAGCTATTCGCTAAGAAATGCACAGCCGATGAGCGGGAACGGAACTGCTCCTGAACTTGACATCAGAAGCCGGAGGTTAGAGTGTCAGCTCTGCTCTTCCCCCATGACACCGAGGAATTCCTCTGATCTCCCCGAGCCTCAACTGTCCATCTGTAAAGTGAAGCACATATCTATGTCACATGCTAGTTTGTGATTAAATCAAACAAGATGAGCATATGAAAGGCCTAGTGCAATATCTACAATTCCTAAAGTCTCCTGACAATAGATCTTTACTGCATCATCAAAATTCAGGTTTAGGAAGATTGTCCTGTTAACCGGTGATCTCAGAAAGAGAAACTGAGTAGGCAGTGGATGAGAGAAAATGAATTCCTGGGTATGGAAAAAAAGTGGAAGGAAGTGAAAGATATTTGGACTGATCAGCTGAAACAGGATTGGGGGGAGGAGGGTTCTGCTCAAGGATGACATGGTTGAAGGAGAGAATGGTATCATTAGGGGCATTAGAAGTCAAGTGAGAGAGAAAGTTAAGGAGTTTATCTCATGCTGACTTTGAGGTCTTGGGAACATCCAAAAAACACCAAATTCAGCGCAATCAGATCAATTCTGGCTTAGAAAGACCTTGATATGTTTTCCAAGTCTGTAAGTTTTTATGGGAACAGACAGTTTCATCATTTACCCAAGAAGCAGCTGGCAGGTTTGAATCACCAAACTTGAGGTTAGCAGTCCAACCCTGAACTCACAGCATCACCAGCCGCCTGGGACTCTAGCTGGATGGAAATGTTCACAAGATGCTGAAAGTTACTGAGGACGGGGGTTAGATCCTGAGGTACAGACAGATGAGCCAATCTCCTGGGTAGGACGGAGAGCTGCTGCCATCAGGAGCGGGTTGGAGGCTGAGGCAGGGAAAGCTGAGGAAGGTGAAAATGAAGCGCAGAGTTCTGAGCAGCACTCTACTGGTTAAAGGGAAAAATAAAGCAGCCTTGGAAGGGTAGCAGCGAAAGGGCTCCCACAGTAGAAAAAACCAGGTATCCACTGGAGGGCCGTGGAACCTAAGAGAGAAGGATGTTTTAAGATGTGAGCACCAGGTGCCACAGAGGCAGAGGAGCAAGAACACAAGTCACAGGCAGGCATTAGGACCGTGTGAACAGTCTCAGTAGTGGGGTGGGAGGAGAAATCCCATTGCTAGGAAGGAGAAAAGGGTGAGTTTTCTATGTAATCTACCTTTTGAAAAAGATACATATGAATCAAATGCCAAAACCTATCACAACACATAAAGAGAGAAATAGGTTTCTCTTTCCTTCCACGTGTTTCCTTCCAGGAATATCCATGGATAAATAAATTGTGTATAAACAGTATGAATAATGTAAGAAGCCCTATATCGATATATAGGAATCGATAGTCCACGACTTATGATAAGGTTGCCTTTTTAACAACTGCGTCATAAGGTGGTTCTGACATAAGTAGATGATCTCACTTTTTCTCCTTTTCAGTTTTCATTTTTATTAACATTGATTATCAGTATCTTTATAAATCTGATCTTTATTCATCATTGGGGGTTAAAAACACTGTGTAAAATTTCAGATTTTTTTTAACCAATGAAAATATATTCTAATTAAAATCTTTTTAAAAATCATTTTATTGGGGACTCTTACAGCTCTTATCACATTCCATACATCTATCCATCGTGTCAAGCACATTTGTACATAGTTACCATCATCCTTCTCAAAACATTTTGTGTTTATTCTGTTTTTGTTGGAAGTCAAACACACATCAAGTCAATAGTTTTTACATGAATCGTGTAATGACATTAGTGATGTTCTTTGAGTGTACCGCTATTCTCATCTCTCTTTCCTGAGTGGTTCCTTACAGATATATATATATATATATTTTTTTTTTCAGATCTATTTTAAGAGGCTGTTGTTAGGTTCCAACCCTTTCTCATGCACAACAAAATAAAACACTGCTCCACCCTGCACCAGCCTCACAATTGTGATGTTTGAACCTACAGATGTAGCCACTCGATCAGTCCATCTCCTTGAGGATCTTCCTCTCTTTAGCTGACCCTTGACTTTACCAAGCATAATGTTCTTTTCTTCTTTTCTAGGAACTGATTTCTCTTGACACTACATCTGGAGTATAGAATCAGTTACTAGATCAATGGTTCCTTGGCGGGGGGAGGGTGTGTGTGATGGGGAGCTAATAACAATAAGTACAAGAATGAAGAAAATGTTCTAAATCCAATTGTGGTGATGACTG
The DNA here is from genome assembly GCF_000313985.2 of Echinops telfairi. Classification (NCBI taxonomy): domain Eukaryota; kingdom Metazoa; phylum Chordata; class Mammalia; order Afrosoricida; family Tenrecidae; genus Echinops; species Echinops telfairi. The sequence continues at coordinate 45,293,625 of NW_022111324.1, read as the reverse complement.
TTCAACTCTTCTTGATGTGACTGATCTACTGAATTGTATGATATGTGCATTATATGCCCACAAAACTGTTGAACATAAACAAATACAATGCAGGGAAAAAACAGGACTGCGATGAACACACATTCGACATGTTGTTGTGTACTGCCAAGTTGATTCAGTCTAATATCACAACCCTGTAGGTCAGAGTAGAGCTGTCCCATAGGGTTTCCTAGGTTATTTGGGGAGAACAGATCACCAGGTCTTTTCCCCAACAGAGTTGCTGGTGGATTTGAACTGTTGGCCTATCTATCGGTTAGCAGCTCAGCACTTAGCCACTGTGCTACGAGCACTTCTGATATCTCTGCGTACTCTCTGATTAGTCTTCAACTCAAACCAAACCCACTACGATCAAGTTGACTTAGACTCATAGCAAGCCTATGCCAAAGTGGCGGATGCATTTACCTAGGGGAAGCTGGGACTATCCAGGGGAGGCTGCAAAAGCAGACCTACGCTTTGTCCTGGGTGATGGGCTTAGTACAAACGTTTTTGTACTGCAAGGGGAGCACTGAGTAATTTTTTTTACCCTGAAAAGGAAGTGGTAGGCCAAATAAATTTGGGAATCTATGCTGTCTATGTAGAATCTCTGAGACCACAAATCTCTAGAGGACTACTCATTATTCTCCCACTGATTATTCTTTCACAAACCAAACGCACTTCATCGAGTCCATGCTGACTCAAAGGGACTTCATAGGCCAGGGTAGAAGTCCTGTGGGTTTCTGAGACAGTAAATCCTTATGGGAATAGAAAGCCTCATCGTTCCTCCAGAGAGTGGCTGGGGATTTAAACTACTGACCTTGCACTTGACAGCATACTCCTCTGTGCTAACAAAGGAACATTGATCAGTCTGGTCTATCACTTAATGCTGGTGTCTGGCACAAAGCAAACAGAAGGTTATTAGAGCAATTAGTGAAGTCATTTTAAAAAAAGCAAATTATATGCTTGATTTTTATTGATGAAAAGAAGGAAAATAATGGATCTATGAAGTCATATCTTTTGCCAATAAGAAAATTTGCTGACAGAGAGGGCTTTTAGAAAGTTCACATTTGGTGTGGTGAAATTGCTATGCGACTGGTCATTCAATTTTGGACTTGCATAATATTTATAAAAGACAGGATATGTTTGTAGTTTATAAATTAATTAAAATTTGATTTGTCAATTTACTCCTGCCACTCTCAAATAAAGCATTTAAAGGGCTTCTACTTCTTAAAATAGACATCTTTGTGAATGGTTTGTAGGATCCACTGGCTGTAAGATGTTTTATGTTGAGGTAACTTCTTTCAAACTTCAAAAAACTATTTCGGCCACTTCCTACTGAACCTCTAAATGCATGCTATATCAGTTTATGGAATGATTGAGTATGATAAATCAATAAACCCTCAAAATAGTATGTGTTATAACCTCCCAAACCCATTGCTATTGAGGCCATTCTGATTCGTTGTGACCCTTTATAGGGTTCCTGAGACTGTAATTACTTAGAGGAGCAGACACCCTCCTCTTTCTCCGGTGGAGCAGTTGGTGGGTTTGAACTCCTGACTTTGGGGTTAGCAGCCCCCTGCTTATCCAACAGCACCACAACAGTGCATCATCTGAAGCATAGTAACTAATTACAGTAAAAGTTTGAATAATGCTAGAATTACAAATTGTATACAGGTATACCATCCATCCCCAAACAAAATACTAACACTAAAAAAGAAGTATCACAAAAGAATAGCATCTGGGGCCTTAAAGACTTGTCTTAAAGCAAGCAGCCATCTAAGGGAGGTATCAACTGGTCCACACAGAAGGAGCAGACCAGCCTGTGTGATTCAAGGATTGCTAATAATAAAATTCATGATCATAACAGGAAATTGTGCTAGAGTCAAAATTCTGAACACCCAACTAGCAGAAGCCTATGGATGAAAACTCAGAATCCATTTGCAGAGTCCCCACATGGATCAAGCTTCTGCTAATACTGTCTGACAATTGATGAAGGAAGCCATCCTCCATCAGGGCTTACCTGAATAAGACCTTGATATCGCGAGATCATATCAGGGTCAAACCGGCATGAGTTATGCCCTGACTGCCTCAGGAAAGCCTCTGGACCAGAATTTTCAGCTCCTCTACCTTACATGATGTTAGTGCCCTAATCAAAATCCCGACCAGCTCCAGGAGTCCCACTGATAACTGTTTTATTGATCTGCCGCCAACCATGTTTATGTGACAGTTTTCTTTGACCTCCCCTGCCCTTTTTAAAGCTATGCATCACAGCAACACCTTGGACATCACTATGACCTCTTCTGAATGGTCTCTCTTATCTCGATGACAAGTCTCTGTAGTTGATCAGTCCTTGCCCCATTGAAGAGTGCATAAATGTTCTCTTAAAAAATAAAAAAGAACGAGAGCAAGAGACTTTTGGGAAACAAGACTTAGCCCTTAGCCACTGCAGATTTGGAACTGAACTTCCTCTCATGTTAGAAAAATCAACCATTCAAGACCAAAAGGGCAGCATTTACTCCAGGTTAGGTCAGAAGGAGGCTTGGGAACAGGAAATACAGGGAGAAAGTGGGATGAGTGATAGTACACTGAGGGGATTGCAATATATTGGTTGAGACAAAATATGTATGAATTGCTGAATGTAAAACTGATGATCTGCTCTGTAAATTTTCAATTAATTAACAATAAAAGGTTTAAAATAGAAGTACCACTACCATACTTTTTTTTTTCATACTTTTAAATCTTCTAATGAGGAATAGAAGTTTTGTTTAATTTTAAAAAATCAGTTCCACTCAGCAATGCTCCAGTTGATGAAATGCTGTGAAAAACAACTGTATTGTTTGAAAGGACTAAATTGTATTGCTTTGGACACTCCACGTGGACTGGAAAAAAAATTCCAAAGAAAACAATGAGAGGGACAGACTTGCCCAGTGGGAAAATGGGCCGGAGATCTCAGAGTCCTTGTCAATTCTCGAGTTCCACAGCACTTCAGGGGTCACCGTGACATGGAACTTAAAGACGTTTTTATTTGTCGTTGCATGCTATTTTCAAAACATTAATTACTATGTATAACAACTATGCAAAAGAAAGATGAGGCTGTCTGTTTCTATAAAGATTTGCACTCTTGGAAATCCTAAGGAGCAATTCTAGTCTACTCTATCCTCTAGGGTCACCATGAGTTAGAATTGACTTAATGGCAGCGGATTATAATTAATTAGAACACTGTGAAGAGATGACATTACGACATGTTTTAAAACTGACTCATCAGGACCCCGAATGCCTTTTCGTAGGGAAAATTCTCTTAAAAACAAATGACCACACTCTACTTTCCATGTAGGTGTCTTAGCGCCTTCTCTGTTCCAGATGGTACTCAGTGGCATTTAGGTAATAAATGTTTGCCAAGAGAATGACTGGTTTTTCATCAAAGGTCTTATTGAGAGACAGCCACTTTCCTAATTATGTTCTTTCCCCAAGCTTGTTAGGATGGAAAGTGAGAGAACACAACTTAGAACGGGAGAAAGTCAGACTCCATATAAAATATGTTGTTTCTCCTACTTTCTGAGTGTGTTTTTCAGAATGCGGGAAAAGAAAAAAACCAAACCAAACTAATCATCACCCTTTGACACAAGGTTGTATGATGAATAAAGTGTTCCAGCCGAACTATACATCTCAGCAAACGGAGGCTTAAATGGCAAGTGTTGGCCCGAACAGTGTCTTACTGCAGCCTACTCCTCTGTGCTAACAAAGAAGCATTCATGGGCCTGGTCAGCCACTCAATGCTGGCGACTGTCACCAGCCAAACAGAAGGTTGCCTGAGCTGTTAGGGAAGTTTATCAAGGAAACTCAAAGCCGTGAAAGGGAAAATATGAAACCGTCCCTGACATCATCCTACGCGTTGGACTTCTTTTAAACCAGGCTGGAGAGCCAATTTAAGAAGCCCATATTTATGATTTTATTTCTCTAGAAGCACTCCTGGTCAAAATGTGTTAGACAGGGTTCTCTAGAGAGATAAAACCAAATTGCTGATAATTTAATATATTTATTTATAAAGATAATTAGATATATAACAAG
>NW_022111324.1:45287375-45288251 GCF_000313985.2 Echinops telfairi | reverse complement strand
CCTCTGTGTCAAGTCAATTCCGCCTCAGAGTGACCTTCTAGGACAGAGGAGAACTGCCCTCAAGTTGCCAAGGCTTTAATCTTTACCAACACAGACTGCCACCTCTTTCTCCCTTCGGGTGGGAACACCACAGCCTTTGGGTGTGCTTTCACCACTGTGCCGCCAGACCTCGTTAGGAGGAGGTTGCGGCACTGCCAGAGCTGGTTCGGACACATAGTGGCTCTCCGTAGGATTGCCAGGGCTGTGTGTCTTATGGCAGCAGACAGCCCCTTCTTTCTCTTGGTGGGTTTGAACTGACATCCTTGGGGCTAGCAGCCCAACGCCCTACCCATTGTGCCACCAGGGCTTCTCGAAGGTATTACTAAAAAAAAATCCCTCACTGCCATCAAGTCAATGCCAACTCACAGCAACCTTCTGTGGGTTTCCGAGACTCTAACTGTTAGGAGAGTAGAAAGTCCAGTCTTTCTCCCTTGGAGCTGCTGGTGGTTTTGAACTGCTGATCATGCAAATCACAGCCAAAGGCATTAACACACTACTACCAGGACTCCATCTGAAGGCATTAGTACACCTAAAATTTTATGTCCTTCATTAAATTAAGTCATAGTTGGTATCTAAATTTGCCTTTGAAAATACTTTATTGACATCAGAAGCATCCCCTCTCTTCTCTTTCAACTTGGTCCCTTTATTTACGGGCTTGAACACACGCCTCTCTGTATTTTCCATTTTATTTTTTCACACGCCTCTCCGTGAGTTGTACTCGTTGTGCTCTGCTTCCTCGCTCCTCCTCTCGATCTCCATGTCCCCTGCTCTGTGCTCGGTTCGCATTGCCTTCCGTGATTCCCGTTTTCAGGAGCCTTGGTGGAATATAGAAACATG
>NW_022111324.1:45283969-45285631 GCF_000313985.2 Echinops telfairi | reverse complement strand
CCATGCCCACACAGAAGTCTCATTGGCTATCTCCAGATTGACAGCCCAGACTCCACCCCTACACTCTTCATCCTTAAATTGACACCAGAGTAGGTGACTGCCACCAGGACAGAAAGCTGAGACACCAGTGAAGCAGCAGGGCAATGACAGCAGCAGAACCACGAGCCAGAGCACAAGACAGAGAGATCGCTGTGCCCCAATCCAAAGGGAGTACAGCCGAGTGCCTTTGGGCAGACTTACTCTAGGGTGGGGTGCCTCCAGGTACCTAACTCTGGACTAGGTTTGTTGATCCATGGAGCTGGAGCTGAGTGCTGTCTGGCTAGTCTTACAGTGCAGTGGCGTGCCCCTGGGCATATATCAGCAGCACTGAAAGAGCTTTGTAACCTTGCCTCTGGCTTAGAGGCCAAGGACCAGAGAGAGAGGCCTGCCTATTGCCAAGGCAGGCGAGAAGCTGTTCTGACCAAAGACTTGTGCTCTGAGCATTGCTGATCCTGAATGGTAGTCTGTTAATTTCCATAATAAAACTCATGATTGAGGTATGGTCTGTGAGTTGTGTGGCCATTACAGTGAATTACCAATCGCAGCCAAGAAGGAGAGAGCACTTCGGGAGGGATGGTTTATGTTAGAATTGACAAGGATGGTTGGAAGGTGCAGGCATATTTGATTTCTGGCTCACAGAAATTAGCCTTGGGCAGCTGATGATGGTGGCTCTCTCTCCCTTTGTAAAGTCAGAAGATGTCAGATGTTGGTTCCTGCATCGTTTTTTCTTTTTTCAACAGATGGGATTTCAAAAATTCTGCTTGATACTGTTTATAAGTCTTGGCAAGGGAGCATACACATATACCACTGGCTACATGTGAAGTACTGTTTATTGACAAAACTTGGAGACAGAGAATAACATAGGGAACATGATCTTCCTACTTCTCTCACCCACATAACCCACAGAGAAATGTGCTTAGGTGGGACGCTGCGAGATGATGCATCACTTAGATATTTGAGAGGGAACTCCTCCTTTATCATTCCACATACGAGGGCGCTCCTAAATCTTCATAGAAAAATGGAATTAAAGAGATAGTGGGCTTTTTCGACAAAGGTTTTGAAACCCCCTCATATCCATAGGGAGTTTGGAAGGAGAGACAGGGAACATACAGTTGACTATATAGCAAAGACAGCATCCTGATTGAGGACGTGGACTTATTAGAAAGTGGGAGTTGGCATTACTGAGATGCTGGTCTCCACCTCTCTTTCCATGGAGCTAATTCAGACCTACTGAGCTAGCTCCTTGTTAGGCTACCCACGTGGGGAGGAAATGAGCCTCTAGGCCAAGCAATTTGTCTCTTACTAATAAGCAGGAAACTTAAAATATAATGTCGCCAAATGGTTGAAAGTATAAGAATGGAAAAGATATGCTGGGTAAATGTTACCCCAAAGAAAATTCCCATCTTAAGGGGAAAAAAAAATCCAATAAAACATTTTTAGGGATAAGGAAGGGCAAGTACATGCCGTCTCAAAATGCTAAGGGCATGCCACAGAGCAGCAAGGGAAGCAAAGCAATGAAGTCCCCGGGGAATACTCCTAGAGGTCAACAAACAGATTTGGAACTATTTGTAGACTTTTTATCATTGGTTTTTTTGTTGTTGTTTTTGTTTTATTTTGCCCTGT
>NW_022111324.1:45270704-45282308 GCF_000313985.2 Echinops telfairi | reverse complement strand
ACCTCTCTCAGAATATATAAAGTAGACCAAATTTCAAAGACATAGTTTAAAAGCACAACTTACATGAGTAACCTAATGAGAATGTACCCAAAAAACCAAAAAGCACTAACCCAAACTCACATTCATTCTAACTCATTGAGACCCTAACCAGTAATTGGAGAACATCTATTGTTTGTCAAGCACGCATAAAATATTTATAAAAGAAATCACATAGGAAGCCACAGTAAAAATCACAACAAATATGATAGCATAAATATAGCACACATATGAAGCTATTCCAACATAATGCAGTTATGTTAGATACATGCAAATGATAAATGGAAAATTCCATATATTTGGAAATTTTAAAATAAATTACAAACCTAGCAAAATTTTGATAATTACTAATTTTGGATGATGAGTATATGGAGATTCATTGACTATATTTGAACATTTTCACAATAAAACAAATAATTTAATATAACTATTGTGTCAAAAGAGAGGATAGGTAAACTAGAAAATCTTTAAAACAGAAAGATAACATCTTATATTTAAAAACAACATAAAGGTGTTCATTATCCCCACTTAATCTCTGAGCTCATTGTAATTCCAATCAAAATCTTCACAGGGCTGTTAACAATGATTCTAGCATTCACACAGAGAGACATAGCTGAAGAAAAAGAAGAGGATAAAGGAATTTACCTGTCATCTAAGTAGGCTTCCTATGAACATCTGGTCAAGATGCCGTATTGGCACAGGGGTAGGAAAACAGGCCAAGAACACCAAAGAGAGTTGCAAAGTGGGGCCATTCATACACAGCCATTTGACACAGCATTATTTCATTGGTGCTGAAAAAATGGATTATCCATTTGAAAAAAGTAAAATTAGTTTCCCATCTGACCCCAAAGGAAAATTCTATGCAGAACAATGACACCCCAAAAGAACAGTGGGCCCCGGATATGAAAAGGCAAGTGATAGAAGAAGCCCGATTAACAAGAAAAGCCAATGTCATTCTCATTGTTTGCAATCAGAGAAATCAAATTATAATGCACAGCGCTATCATGTCGGATAGTTTTCAGATTGGAAAAAGAATGTGGATGCCTGAGGAGGTCCAGCCCCAGTGTCACCCACGTGTACTAGACTGAATGGAGAAATGCACACACTTCTGAGGGAGCCACAATGGCAGCAACCACATTTGAGAGCAATTTAGAAACACACGTAGTTCAGCTGAATATGTGCACCTTCACAGCTCTCCACAACTCTCACACAAGAAAATATCTATGTGCTTTTTTCTTGCACTGTAATAGTAAATAATTAAAAACTACCGAAATATTCACCAGCAAGAAAACCGGTTAATATACTTGTGTATATTGATATATTAGAAAGCTATGCAGCAATCAAAATGAATGTGCTTGAGCTAAATGTAGCAACATGATTATATCTCAAAAACATTCTGTCCGATTGAAAGATGGTATGGTTGAATTTAGATAGAATTTAAGAACACATATGTCTTTCATGAATTTTACTTACTACACATTCTTTTGTCATAACCATATATAGCTACACATATATATCTCTGCTTGAATGCCCAGTCTGCATGATTCCACCTAGTCTTGGTGTGAGTGACAAAGATTATAGTTAGAAGATTCAAATCAAATATTGCATTGTACCACATTATCTGAAATCTGTACCTTTAAACCAGAGTTTATTACATTTACATTTAAATTTATTTCTACAACCTTATTTTGCATTTCCTATTTACTTTGTTTTCTCCCCTTTACTTTTATTGTATTTCAAATTGGTTGAATTTACATTATTTTCTATTTCCTTTCTATTGTTTTGAGTGTACATTTTACTTATTTTATTTGAGTGATTATAGTTAAAATGTCAATAAACATACTTAACTAAGTCTAAGGGTAATCCGTATTTCTACTAGCCTTTCAAGTATAGACACCTTAGAATCCATTAACTATGATTACTTTCTCCCATTTTATATGTTATTGCTATCTAGATTATGATTTCCATAGTTTTATATTTTCCCAAATTAGTTCTTTTTTTTTAGAAGTCAATATCTGTAGAGGAAAGAACTAGGAGGCAAAGGGCATTTATAGAGGTCTAAATGCAGGCATGTACATATGTAAATATATTTATATATGATGTTGGGGAAATAGATCTATGTGCATATAGTTATAGGTTTAGTATTAAGGTAGCAGATGGACATTGGGCCTCCATTCAAGTACTCCCTGAATGGAAGAACACTTTGTTCTATTAAACTGGCATTCCATGATGCTTACCTTCCCAACACGATAGCTGAAGGCAAATTGGGTGCATAAGAAAATGTGGTGAAGAAAGCTGATGGTACTCGGCTATGAAAAGATATAGTGTCTGGGGTCTTAAATGCTTGAGCAAACAAGCAGCCATCTAGCTGAGAAGCAACAAAGCCCACATGGAAGAAGCACACCAGCCTGTGTGATCACAAGGTGTCGAAGGGATCAGGTATCAGGCATCAAAGAACAAAAAATCATGTTCATTGTGAATGAGGGGGAGTGCCAATTGGGGACCCAAAGCCCAGCTGTAGGCAACTGGACATTCCCTTACAAAGGGGTCATGGGAAGGAGACGAGCCAGTTGGGGTGCAGTGTAGCAACGATGAAACATACAACTTTCCTCTAGTTCTTAAATGCTTCCTCCCTTCCCTCTCTACTCTTCCCCCTCCCTCCCGCCCCCTGGTACTATCATGATCCAAATTCTACCTTACAAAGCCAGCTAGACCAGAGGATGTACACTGGTAAAGCTAGGAACTGGAATCACAGGGAATCCAGGGTGGATGATCCCTTCATCCAGTGGTGAAAGTGGTGAAACCAGGGGGTGGAGGGAAGGTGAGGTAGAAAGGGGGAACTGATCACAATGATCTACATATAACCCCTTCCCTAGGAGACAGACAACAGAAAAGTGGGTGAAGGGAGACATTGGTCAGTGTAAGACGTGAAATAATAATAATTTACAAATTATCAAGGGTTCATGAGGGATGGAGGGTGGGACAGGGAGGGGGGAAAATGAGCTGATACCAAGGGCTCAAGCAGAAAGAAAATGTTTTGAGAATGATGATGGCAACAAATGTACAAATGTGCTTGACACAATGGATGGACATATGAATTATGATGAGTTGTATGAGCCCCCAATAAAGTGATTTTTTAAAGGAAAGAAATCAATATCTCTTTAGATATAGCTACTAATTAAATTTTTGCTCACCATTCTTTTCTAATCCTATCATCTTTGTTCAAAACCACATCCCTTAATAATAGTTTTTCTAGAATAAAATAGGACCTATGCACCTTGCCCGTCCACAAAAAATAAACTAAAAATGGATTAGAGATCTAAATGTAAACTCCAGAGCTATAAAGATCATCTATGAGAAAATTGGGCAATACACAGACTACGAAATATAATAAAGGAAGCACACAGTGGAAGACAAGATAGATGACTGGGACCTACTGAAAATAAAACACTTAAGCACACCAAAAGAGTAAAACAAGAGACTTTGGTTTGGGAAAACAGTCTGTAGCAATGATACAATGGACAAGGGACTAATGACTGAAATCTATAACATTCTGCAACACTTCAATAGAAACAAATAATAGAATGAAAGCATGGACAAAAGACATGAACAGACACTTCACACACATACAAATGCCACTTAGCTGGCCAACAAGCACATGAAAAAAATGCTCATGATCAGTAGCCCTGTGGAAGATGCAAATCCACAATGACAAGATATCACTTGACACCCACAATGATGATCCAATTCAAAAAATAGAAAGCAACAAATGCTGGAACGGGAGTGGAGAGATTAGAACTCACACACTGCTGGTGGGCTTGTGACCATGTCCAGCCCTTGTAGAAAGAGATCCCTAAGAGGACTTGCAAACAGGGGCTGCAACCCTGGGCTCGAGCACGGGAACCATCGTGAGGCTGGCACAGCACCGGGCAGGGTTCTGTTCTGTTGCACATGCGGTCGCTATGGGTTGGAACCAACTCAGTGGCACCTAACAACAACAACAACAACAACAACAAAGCACTTGAAATAGAAACCCCATAAGACCCAGCAGTACCTCTGTTGGGCATATACCCCAAAGAAATGAGACAGAACATGAACAGGCATGCTTTCTTCCCATGTTCATTGCAGCACACTTCACAATAGCAAGAACCAGGAAATAACAAGGAGGGAGCTGGCAACCATGATGGTAAATGAAGTTAGTCAATCACATACACACACAAGACATTGTATGAGACCACTACCCTAATGATAAACAGCCTTGTGTTCTCGGGTCATGCAGTTTTCTAATCCAGTCTCCCAAGTAGTGAGGTGTGTGTCTGCTCGGTGCTCATAAGTAATATATCCCGCCCTGCGTTTGTATATCTTCAGTACTACTTCAACAGAGGAGGGCTCACTTCAGCTTGGGTCAATTTTTCATGATGAGCGGGAGAGGGAGAAGACGAATCAGTTCCTGGCATGTAGTGCTGTTCTACAGTCAACCCAAATCAATAGGCATCCCTCCAAGAGTGATTAGTGAAACTTACTGGAAATTTAAGTCAAGAGGTGGGGGTGAGGACCTGTCTGTCTTAAGAGAAAATAATGACACTTCTGGTGGTAGCTAAACTGGGTAGGGCAACCTGCCACTGGGAAAAACGATTAACATTAGCTATATAGATCCCCACGGGGAGAATACACCTGGTATTATGTTCCTAATTTTTTCTCACTCCCTCCCCAGTCCCACCTCCCACATGAACCCTTGAAAATTTATAAATTATTATTTTGTCATATCTTACACTGTCTGACATCTCCCTTCACCCACTTTTCTGTTGTCCGTCCCCCAGAGAGGAGGTTATCTGTAGATCCCTGTAATTGGTTCCCCTTTCCTACCCCACCCTCCTTCACCCTCCCGGTATCGCCACTCACATTACACATTTACTATTTTCATGCTCTCTTTGCTTTTTTTTTTTCATGACATGTATAAGTCTATCAGACATCAGAACCCTGCAGTGTAGTGGTTATGAGTTGGGCTGAGATCCTCAAGGTTTCCAGCAGAAATGACCAGCCAGTCCTTGGGAGAAAGACAGGGCTTTCTACTCCTGTAGAGTTATAGTCTCAGAAACCCACAGAATAGTCGCTGTGATTGAGCACTGACCCCATGGCAGTGAGTTGAGTTACTTTAAGTACAATTAGTGTTTCTGACATGGTCCTACTTGATTCTTGTCCTCATGAAGAGATCACTGAAGATATGGGTGTTGTAGCAATGTAATCAGAAAGAATAGCATCTGGGGTCTTAATGGCTCATCTTTAAACAAGAAGCCATCTAACTGAGCCATCAAATAAGTCCGAGTGGAAGAAGCACACTAGCCCATGTGATCCAAGGACTGCAAATAATAAATTTCAAATCCAGAGAGGGCAAAGTCTTAGAGCTTAAATTATGAACACCCAATTTGCAGAAGGCTATGGATGACAGTGAAAACCCAAAATCCATTTTCAGAATCCTTATATGTATTAAACCTCTGAAGTATACCCTCTGTCCATAGACCAGGGATGTAAATAGCCTTGCTAACAGAAAGAGTACATTGTACAGTTGATTCTTGCAGATGTAGTTAGGTTAAAATGTAACACCTATCATCTTTTGACCCATTTTACATTTGTTCCAGTTTTTATTTTTATTTATTTATTTATTCTTATTTAAATCATTTTATTGGGGGCTCATACAACTCTTATCACAATCACATACAACTCTTATCACACATACATACATTGTGTCAAGCACATTTGTACCTTTGTTGCCATCATCATTCTCAAAATATTTTCTTTCTACTTGAGCCCTTGGTATCAGCTCCTCATTTTCCCCCTCCCTTCCCAACCCCCCTCCATCATGAACCCTTGATAATTTATAAATTATTATTATTTTGTCTTATTTGTCTTATTTGTATTATTATTATCATGTCTTACACTGTTTGACGTCTCCCTCCACCCACTTTTCTGTTATCCATCCCCCAGGGTGGGGGTTATATTTAGATCCTTGTGATCAGTTCCCCCTTTCTACCCCACCTTCCCCATACTCTCCTAGTATCACTACTCTCATTGTTGGTCCCAGGGGTTTATCTGTCCTGGATTCCCTGTGATTCCAGTTCTTATCTGTACCAGTGTACAGCCTCTGGTCTAACCGGATTTGATAGTGGCAGGGAGGAAGCATTTAAGAACCAGAGGAAAGTTGTATGTTTCATTGTTGCTACACTGCACCCTGACTGGCTGGCTCGTCTCCTCCCTGAGACCCTTCTGTAAGGAGATGTCCAGTTGCTTACAGATGGACTTTGGGTCTCCACTTTGTACTCCCCCTCATTCACAATGATATGACTTTTTGCTTTGATGCCTGATACCTGATCCCATGGACACCTCATGATCACATAGGCTGGTGTGCTTCTTTCATGTCGGCTTTGTTGCTTCTCAGATAGATGGCTGGCTTGTTTATCTTCAAGCCTTTAAGACCCCAGTCGCTACCTCTTTTGACAGCCAGGCATCATCAGTTTTCTTCACCATATTTGCTAATGTACCTGCTTTGTCTTAGGCGATCATGTTGGGAGCATCATGGAATGCCAGTTTAATAGAACACAGTGTTCTTCCATTGAGGGAGGACTTGAGTAGAGGCCCAATGTCCATCTGCTACCTTGATACTAAACCTATAACTATATGCACATAGATCTATTTCCCCCTCCTCCTATATAAATATATTTACATATGTGCATGCCTGTATTTAGACCTCTACAAATGCCCTTTGCCTCCAAGTTCTTTCCTCTATTTCCTTTTATTTCCTCTTGTCCCACTACCATGCTCAGCCTTCATTTGGATGTCAGTAATTCCTCTCGGTTACATTGCCCTTGATCAAGCCCTACCAGACCTTCTACACCCTCCTCACCATCGATTTCGGATCACTTGTTGTTCCCTTGACCCTGGGTTTGTTAACACTCACTTCCTTTCTCCAGCCTCCCTCTCTCCCATGTCCCTCCGGAACCGTTGTTCCCATTGTTTTCTCCTCCAGATTGTTCATCCAGCCTATCTTATTTAGATAGACCTGCAGAGATAATAATATGCACAAAAAACAGGACAGAGCAAAACAAAGCAACAAAGGAAAACAAAACAATGACAACAACAAGAAACCAATGACCAAAAAAAAGAGAAGCCTGTAAATAGTTCAAAGTCTGTTTGTTGACCTGTTTGTTGGTCCAGTCTGATGGGGTGCCACACCCTGGCCCCAAAGTCTATTTTTGGTACTTCCTCGGGACTTCTTTGCTCTGCTCCCCTTGCTGTCTATTGCACGCCTTTAGTGTTTTGCCTCAGTGTGGTGGGGTCAGATTGGGCACAAATCCCACACTGTTTCCAGTGTTGTCCCCCCTAGGGCTATGGGTCAGTGAGGGATGTTGTGTCTCCTAGTGGGGCCGGCCATATGGTCCTCTCTGTGCATTGGCTGCTCTGTTTGCTCCAGTTTTTAATATTCTCTGCTTTGTTTTCAATTACATTTTTTCTTTGTTTTATTTTGTCCTTGCTGAGGTCTTTGGTTTTATTTTGTGTGTTTTTCTGTATATGAAATCCAGGCTAGGTAAATCTTTAGAGGTAGTAACTGAATAAATAGTTTTCTAAGGACATGGTAGGGGAGGGTTGAGGGGAAATGAAGTGCTAACAACAATGGGTACAAGAAAGAAGGAAATATTCTAAAATTCATTGTGGTAATGATTGCACACCTCTTTAATATGAATGAAATACTGAATTGTATGATGTATGAATTATATGTCAATGAAACTGTTAAAAATAGTAGCTCTTCTGTACAATTAAAAGATTGATCAATTCTCTCCATTCTTATTCATCTGTAAAAAGAATGTTTCACCCTCAATCTCAAGAGGTAGCTGGACATGGATTTTACGTTGACTGCTATTTGTAGTGGTTTGAAAATGTTGCATTAGTTTCTATTGAGAAGTTTTCTGTTGGTCTGTTATTCTGATGCAGAATTTCCCATTTTCCTTGGATTGCTTTGAATGTCTTTTCTTCGTCTATGGTGTGCTGCAGCCATGCTACTTTGTGTCTATGCAGGTTTGTTTGTAGCCTTCTTGAATCCCTTCTAATACTCCAGTCTGAGGACTCGTGTCTTTCATTATTAGGTCGTGGCAGTTCTCAGCTATCTGTCTTAATGCTACTGACAAGTTGAACAACCTCATTATATAATTCTCCTAAATTGTCGTGCAGATCTTGTGTGGTGGGTGGGAGGGGAGGTAGTTAGTGCAGCTCTGTGTCTAGAAGTGAGAATATTTATTTTCCTCTGGGGTAAAAGCTGTAACGCTCGGCATGTGAGCACCCTGCTTATAATGTATGAAGTCTGTGAGAAGCAGGTTGCCATGATGCTGTCCAAGTTAGCCTTCTCATAAGCAATGATATCCATGAAATCATGGTTTTGATTTGCCAGGTTTAACACAGGTCAAAATGAAATCATTCATCCACGTGACAATTATTTAAAACCAGCTCTTGTCTGCTACATGCACCATCCTTGTGAAACTCTAGTATACAGGTTCCCAAACTTATTGGGCCTTATTTTCAGGAAGAAAGAAAAAAGGTTTTTTTTCTCAGGGCCCCATGGGCAATTCAATCTTTTTGTACTATAGCTCATAATCCAGGATAAAGTGTAGGCATCTGCTTTTGCAGCCCTGCTCCCCAATCACTCCAGCAACCCCTGGGGGCAGTATCATCTGCTGTAGGAAACACTGCTCTAGCGTGAACTGAAGATGGGCCAATGAGACTTTCCTGGGGTACCAGGCACCAACTGAGCATATTTAACCTAGGAAGTAATAGAGACATGTTTGTTTGTTTTTTAAGACAAGATGTTATTAGAGATAGAAATTATATTAGAGAATGAAGTTCAAAGACATTGATTCTGAAAGCAGGGAGATGCATTTTGAGGCCAATGTCGTTGATAGTACCAGGGCAGTGATGAGCACGTGTGTTAGCTCTTACTGTTGTCAGGTGTTGGAGATGAAGACGTGGGAGGGCGTTTCTGGAGTCAGTTTGACAAGACTTGAACAACTGGATGCCCGTGACATGAGGAAGACAGCCTTTGATGGTTGGATGGCAGGGTCATTAAGCAGTATCAGATGCATCTGCAAATCTTCCTCTTGAAAGTGGGAGGTTTTTAGGGGTTGGCCTTATTATTTCTTCATCTAAGTTGTTATTTCCTCCCAGTTCCATGGTTGGTTGGTGTGGGGAGTGGGAGCTAGTTCCGATTTTAAACTGCTTGAAGTTTATATAATTTAGTAGCGTGAGGAAGAGGGCTTCTTTGGAAAAGAATGCAAGAATAACCTACTCAGTCAAGTTGCCAGGTTTTACACAAACATTTGACCGGATGCCTCCATTGGTTCTCCAAGGGCCGTGAAAGCACGGCGTGAGTGCCCCTGAAATGGAAGCTGCATTGGCTTCTTGGGAAACGAAGCTGCTGGAACTGAGAAAGGAAGCCATTGCCCTCCAGTATTCCAGATACTGTTTAGGAAAATGATTTCCTAAAGTAAGCAAACACTGGACCCTAAGGAATGTTTGCATAGTTCTTTAAATATCTCTTTCTCCAACGCCTCTGATGAGGACTCCATACCACAGGGTCAGAGGGCAGGACTGCTCCCTTCTCTGAGCCTCCTGATGTCGTCACCGCCCACCCTCCCTCCAGTTTTCCAGAGGACAGCACTGCTCCCTCAGAAACCGAGTCCCTTCACATGTTGAATAAATTTCAGGGTTTTTCCTGCAGCACAAAGTCAAAACCCTTCTCTGCTCTATCTGGATTGTGCTCTTCGGGACACAAGACCGGAAACTTCAGGACACACGATTGGTACCTCAAAACTTATCTTGAGGATGCACAGATTTTGTTCCAAAACTCCACATAAGATTCTTAAGTATCCACATCTTAAGAAACTTCTTTCAATAATTAATAGGTCAAGCCCATGGAAAAAAGGTCAGTCAGGTCATAAACTACCAGAAAAACCTGATTAACAAACTTAGCCTCATTGACCTACGACATAAATAAGTAGAGTGGATAAGCAATAATGACATATGGTCCTAATCACAAGTACACTAAACTTTTACACACACACACACACACACAAGAGGGCTTCAAGAAGGTTGTGGAGAAATTCCATTTTCCAAGAACTTTAGAAATATATAAATTATATACATACATACTATGTGTAAGTCTCAACAAGATTCAAAGGATTTGAAATAATACAGAGTATGTTCTCTGGTTATAATGGGATTGAACTAAAATAGTGACTAGAAAGGTAATTAGATAAGCAAGTATTGGACATTAAGTAGTACATTTTAAAATAATTCATGGGACAGATAAACCAAATGAACATATAGAAAATATTTTTAACTGGATGATAATGGAATTATAATGTGACTATATGGTAATTAACTACAAATTGTTATTTACTGTTAATAAATTATTTTTGTATTTTTAGGATAGAGGATTAAAAATCAATTTTTTTTAATGTTTTTATTTAATTTATTTATTTATTTTAACATTTTATTAGGGGCTCATACAACTGTTATCCCAATCCATACACACATCATTTGTGTAAAGTGCATTTGTACATCGTTTCTCAAAACATTTTCTCTCCACTTAAACCCCCGACCTTAGGTCCTCAAAAAATCAATTATTTAAGTATTCATTTCCATTAGAAAATGACAAGTTAAATTCAAACAAAACAGTAGTTAGGAAATAGTAAAAGAAGAGTGGAATTTAATAAATAGAAAACAAAAGCATAATAGAGAAAAGTCTATGAAGTAAAAACCAGTTCTCCAAAAACACTGATCAAGTTGATAAACTCATAGCTTGACCAAACTAGAAAGAAGAAAGAAGACACAAGTTCTTTATAAGAGGAATTGCCCAAACCTGTTGCCTTTGACCCCTAGCAGCCTATAGGGACAGGAGAGCTGCCCCGTGGGGTTGCTGAGGCTGCAATCTTTACGGAGCAGATTGCCGTATTTTCCTCTTTGGCGCAGCTGATGAATTTAAGCTGATGTTCTTTCACTTAGCACCAGTGCACTTCACTACTGCACACCCAGGTTCCTTAAGATGAGGTATGAAAAAAGAAATAATACTACATATCATATAAATATACACAAAGCATAAAGAAGATATTATGAATATCTTTATCTTAATACATTTGAAAATTCAATTTAGACATATTCCTAGAAAAACATAACTAAATAAAATGTTTACAAAGAGAAGATATGAGTTTAAGTTATTTACAATTTAATAGTAGTAATAGTAAAATTTTCGACAAAGAAATAGTCAAGCTGGATGGCTTATGGAGTGAATTCTTCCAAATATTAAAAAAAGAAATGACATCAATTTTACACAAACTTTCCAAATGAGAAACTTTTATAACTGTTTTATTGGCATATAATTCACATATCACACAATTCAATGGTTCAATCACATCGAGAAGAGTGTACAATCTTCACCACAGTCAGTTTTAGAACATTTTGTTCATTCGTGTACTCATCGTTACTAGCTCCCCAATTCCCCTAACCTCCCCTACCAGACCCCCA
>NW_022111324.1:45268038-45270053 GCF_000313985.2 Echinops telfairi | reverse complement strand
TCCATCCATTGTGTCAAGCACATTTGTACATTTGTTGCCCTCATCATTCTCAAAACATTTGCTTTCTACTTGAGCCCTTGGTATCAGCTCCTCATTTTTACCCCTCCCTCCCTGCCTCATCCCTCATAAGCCCTTGATAATTTATGAATTATTATTATTTTGTCATGTCTTACACTGTCAGGCGTCACCCTTCACCCAGCTCAGTGGGTGCTTATCCAGAGCTCCTACCTCCTGTCAGGAGCACTTTACAAGGAAGGGAAGTGGATTCACTGGATTGTCCGTGTTGGTTGGAGAGCCAGCAAGCAGGACACACAGAAGCAGAAAGAAGCAGTTGCAAGGAGCTGTGGGGGGCGGGGGTGATGACCAGCAGACAGCATTCCTGTAACAGAGGCAGAATGGGTTGGGGACTTTTTGCATTCCCTAAGTTTCTTTGTCTCCAGATGCACTTTGCCTCTTCCAGAGCAGCGCTCTGTCCCCACTTCAAAGCAACTTCAAAATGGGTCAAACAAGAGAGCAAATGATATTACATTTTAACCTAACTACATCTGCTATAATTGATTCTATGGCTGTCTGATAACAAAGCTATTCACATCCCTCAACTTTGATCAGAGAGAATTCATCAGAAGCTTAATCCATGTAGGGACCCTGCAAATGGCTTTGGGACTTCCACTGTCACCCAGAGCTTTCTGTAAACCGGTGTTTACAATTTAAGCTCTCATATCATTCCCTCCTTCAGCTCTGGATTTTTTTTTATTTTAATCCTTGGATCACACAGGCTGATGTGCTTCTTCCATGTGAACTTTGTTGACACTTCACTCAAATGGCTCCCTGTCTTAAGACAAGCCTTGAAAACCCCAAATGCTATCCCTTCTGATAGGCAGACACTATCTAGTTTCTTCACCACACTTTGCTGTAGCACTCGTATCTTCAATGATCATTTCATGAGGGCAAGCATCAAGCAGGGCCATGTCATAAGAACTAATTGTTCTTAGATTGGGGATAGACCAGATGAGAAATTGAGAGACACATCTTAACTCATTTTATGAGATCATTAATTATGAATAAATATTGATATCAAAAGTTGACAAGGATTTTACAAGAAAAGTTTAGGCTAATCTCTCAAAAAATATAGATGCAATCATCCTTAATATAAATCTTAGTAGAGTGAACCCACAAATACACATATAAGATGATATGTCATGGCTATACAAAGTTTGCTCTAGGGATAAAAAGCTGGCTTAATATCTAGAAATCAATGCAATTCAGCACACTAGCAGGATAATGCCGAAAAGTCATTTGATCATCTCAATAGAAGGTATAAAAGCATATAATAGAATTTAATGTTCATCCAGATGAAGTAGTTAGGCAACTAGAAATAAGAGAAAATACCTTTAATATGAAAAAGAAAATGATGGCAACATATGTACAAATGCGCTTGATACAATTGATATGTGGATTGTTATAAGAGCTGTACAAGCCCCCAATAAAAGGAGATAGATAGATATAACATAATTATTAGACCTAAAAAAGAAAAATAAAAAAAATTTTATTTTTTAAAAGTCAACAAACAGCACATGTGAACATTATACTTGGTAGAATATTGAGGTTTTTCTCCTTTGATAAAAAATTGGACAAAAACTGTCCATTTTTATTACCTCTGTTTAACATTCTAATGAAGGTCCTGGCCACTATGATGATGTCTTGGGGCGGGTGGCGCGGATATAAAGGTTGAAAAGGAAGAAATAAATCTGTCATTATTTGCAGATGGCATTATTTTGTATGTAAAAAATGTAGCAGAATCTACAGTAAGTCTAGTAGACTTCAGAAGCAAATTAAGAAAAAAAATTGAATGCATACTTATCTTAATTGTATATGTACATAACAGCAACAAGCAATTAGAAACGTGCAATTTAAAAATACTTCTTACAATAGTAACAAATGCCTATGAATAAATTTAACAAAAGATATGTAAGACCTCTACTGAAAAAAATTAAAAGCGAAGGGCTCAGGTATCA
>NW_022111324.1:45264339-45267309 GCF_000313985.2 Echinops telfairi | reverse complement strand
CATGCCCTTAGAGTTCTCTCCCACACTGACACTGGGCTTAGCCTGTGACTTAGTCTACTGAGATAACCACTGAGACAATGGCAAACTGGCTTTAAGTAGAAACGTAATTGCTCTTGGGAACCCTGAAGCCTCATTAAGTGAGCCAGTCTGGACTAGCCTGCTGGCTGACGGGAGCCATGTGTCTCAGTCATGCTTATCACCCTAGCTGGTAGCCTGCCAACTGCCAGACACGTGAGTGAAGCCATCTTTGATTATCTTGAGCGAGTCCAGCAGAGTCCACCTGAGCTGACCAAGACCAGCAGACTCACCCAACGACCTCGCAGACTCTGGAGCCAAAGAGACGACTGCTGTTAGAAGCCACTCGTGTGTGGAGTGGTTTATTACGTAGCAACAGCTAGCCAACATGTGTGCCATGTTCGTGGGTTGGGATTCTCAAAAGTGTGAAAATGTCCTTATCTCCAAAGGAAGCTTTAAATCCATGTAATCCCAATCAACAGCTCAGGTTTCCTTGGGTAGGAGCATTGAGAAATGGCTGTCAATATTAGCACTAGAAATGCACAGGGCTAGGAGAAAGCAACGCGGTCTCGAAGAGTAAGAGCAATGGTCGCACGCTTGCACTCTGGGATATCATGACTCGTAAAGCCCTGGTGGCGCAGTGCTTATGTGTCGAAGATATTTGCCCGACAAAGGCCTTGTATCTGGTTTGCCTGGTTGGCAAACTGCAGCTTGAAAACCATATGTGGCTCTTCCACTACGTATATGTGGCTCGGAAGTAAAATTATAAAAAAATGTAATGCATATTATTCAGATACGGGTGATGTCATTTGTTTGTAAACATACATTTATGGCTCTTGAGTAACTTTTAAATTGTTGTGAGGGACAGGATTGACTCTTCTGTCCCAAAAGTTTGCTGACCCCTGAATTCTAGGCTATGTAAGGAGCTGCTGTAGGCTGTCTGTAAGAAAAAGGCAGAAAACACAATGGATGAATTAACTAAAGCGAATATTCAGATGGTCAATTGGCCTATGCCACTGCTGATTAGAAATGCAAATCAAAACCACATTGTGTCCTCCCTTACCAGAATGAAAACAGAAACATAAATAGCACAAAATTTGGATGGACTTGAGGGCAATCAGATTCCTCGCAGCCTGTTGGTGGTGATGTCAATTTAAATAACTACTGTGGGAAGTTTTTGGTAGTACCTACTGAGGTTGAATATACACTCACCCAGCATCCACATACTCAATTTCACTCCTTAGCATAGCTTCCTGGAACCATATGCATGTGGTCTCCAAAAGATGTGTACTACAATGCTCATAACAACATGGTCTGTAAAATCGAAACAACTCAAATGCCCACCAGTGGTAGAATGGATAACTGATCATAAATCATGAGAGCAGAGAGGGAGATGTTTCAAACATTTTTTTATAAAGGGTCAGGTGGTAACTACCCTTTCTGGACCAAAGATCTCTATCATAACTACTCAACTCTGCGGTCACAGCGAAGAACAGCCAGAGGTAATGTGTAAATGAGCCGACATGGGCTGGTCCCACTTTCATTTGGAAAAACAAATGGCAGACTGGATTGAACTATAGTTTGCTCTTTGCTGGACAAAAATACAAATGATCACACTTTTTAAAAAAACATCATTTTATTGGGGGTCATACAACTCTTATCACAATCCATACATTCATCCATTGTATGTCAAGCACATTTGTACATTTGTTGCCCTCATCATTCTCCAATCATTTGCTTTCTACTTAGGCCCTTGGTATCAGCTCCTCATTTTTACCCCTCCCTCCCCAAATGATCACATTTTTTGCCATACAGAACAGTATGGATGAATCTCATTAACCTAATATTGAATTCAAGATGGCAGATTAAACAATCAAAGTATAGTCCATTTATACAAAGAGTATTCAAAGTGAAAATAGTGATTGGTGCAGAGATGGAGGTGGGGTCATGTCTAGGAGGTGATACAGGGGGTCCTCTCAGGGGACTGAGAATACTGTTTCTTAAGCTGGAGTTGGTTACGGGGTTGGGAATGTGTGCTAGCCCCGGCCTCTATGAAGCAGACCCCGAGTCAGACTTCAATTTACAAGGATTTTATTAAAGTGAAAGCCAAGGAGACTGAGCACAAGTGTAACCCGGAATGAAGGAGGAAGGGCGATATGTTCGACGGAAACGTCCCCGAGTGCTCTGAAGAGTCTTAAGGAAGACTTGGCTGAGTGTTGGGGGTCCCTGGACCCCTGGTGGGCTAGTGATGAAGCACTGTGCTCCCCGGCACAAGGGCAGCAATCGCTGTGCAGGAGAATGACGTGTGCTTTGTCCTCAGGAAGATGGAAAACCAAACCCATGGCTATCCAGTCACGTTTGACACATAGGGACCTGTAGGGCCACAGAGCTGCCTCATAGGCATTTCAAGCCCATGCGTATAGCAATACAACCTATTGGTTATTAGAATCTGATCTGAAATGTAAATTTTTCAGCATACAATAAAGGTTGATGAAACCCTAGACTAAATATAAAATCACATCGTCAACAAGAGTTCTGTTGGTCCTGTTGAATATTGTTATGAAGGGCACAGAATTTAAGTTTCCTGGAAAATAGAAGCTTTACAACCTCTGTGTTATAAAAGCAAATAACCATTGTAATCTCAATAAGTATACATAATAAAAAGGAAAGCCCTGATATAACACAAATGTACATGAAGTTTTACTAGCCCATGTAGGTATAACACATTTTTGTCAAATTTGTAACAAAACAACTGGCAGAATCCAAATTTGGAGGAACTTTTTATACATGAAGTGGAGTCTGTTGGGTTGGGGCCACCCAGCACACATGTTCCTCAGCTGAAGAACTCAGAAAACAAAACAAAACCTCACTGTCATGCAGCCCATCCCCACTCATGGTTACCGCACAGGACAGAATGGGCTTGACCCTATGGGTTTCCAAGGCTATAAATCTTTA
>NW_022111324.1:45257662-45262763 GCF_000313985.2 Echinops telfairi | reverse complement strand
TGGGCTTTGCATCATGAGCGGTGACCGTCCTGGTCTGGAAGCTCCTCCCCCATTTTCTCCCTCATGCTTTTCTCTGACACCAATCCTTGTGTGTTGATGCTCTCCTGGTGTCCGCTTCCCAGAGGACCCACTCTCACTCTCCCCCATCCAATGCGTGTCTTTGCTTTTGTCTGGTGTGATTCTACAAGGAGATGTGTTGTATAAGGTGGATTTAGTAAAAGTATGCCCTTGTGTCTACTAAGGGTCTGGTCTGCTTTTTAAAAGAAATCATTTGTTTTATTTCTGTTGTAATTGCTGAGAATATGCACAGCAGAACACACACCTATTGCACAGGGTCCCCACGTCCCATTTGCTGACACTGACTGCATTTTCATGCTGTCCAACTATTCTCGCCCTCCTTGTCGGCGCTGCCCTCCCCCATGCGTGTAAACTCCCTGCTCTCTAGGCTTCCTAGCTGTTGTCAGTTTGATCCCATAGCAATACTTCTTTTAACGGGCACGATGCCCAAGGCAGACTTTTTTTCCTAATTAAGTGTAACTATTGCTCCGTTTAAAGATGTCAGGGCATATTTTGGTGCAGGTCTTTGGCATAAAGATTATCAGTGTGTTAGGCTGGGTTGACTAGAGAAACAGATCCATTGACACTCATGGATGTGTAAGAAAAAGCTTTATATCAATAAGTGATTATATATCAAGTAAACATCCCAGCCCAGTCCAACTCAAATCTGTAAGTCTGATACTAGTCCATAAGCCCCTCTTTAGACTCATACAGCCACATACAATGATGCAGAATGTAGGGACATCACTGGCCAGTGGGTTCAAAGTCATGTGGATCCAATGGCACTGGCCACACCACAGGACTTCTGCAGGTCTCAGTGTGGCTTGTCAACAGGAAGGTGAAGGCAGAGAGAGAGAGGGGCTGACCTCCAGAGATTTTTTGATATTGGTAGCACCGCCAAGTCGGGTCATCAGCTGCGACCTGATTGACAGGCTAAACTCCACCCCTTCACTTTTATATATCTTCAAATTGACATGAAATTATATAACTACCACTACCAGCTTGGGGGATTCATCTAGCTTCCAGATTTTCGGGAGCCAGGCATCGGCCAGTTTTTTTGGTCTCACGGCAGAGGAGGCAGTTTTCATGGAGGCAATTAGCCATCCATTCTATTGTTCCTCCTGTTCCTGATTCTCCTTCTTCCTGTGTCGCTCCAGGTGAATGGAACAACTTGTGCCTTGAATGGCAGCCAGTAAGCTTTAAGATTCGAAGCATTAGCAAAGCCAATTGTGAATCTTGTTGAGAGACCCAAAGATGCTGCAGGCCAGGGTCCATCCCTTCCAGTTACTGCAAAGAGACCAGGCAGGTCCTGTTAGAGACCAGGCAGGTCCTGTGTTGAACAGTTCTCCTCTGGACTCTGCTTCTCAGCCTTCAGTAACTGCCTTTAGAGCTGACTGCTGCCAAACCTGGGGTCTTAGATTCCCCACTGATTCTGTAAGCTCCTCATAATATCCCGGTAAACTAATTTTTACAGAGATCAGCCTAAATCTGTCTATGGTGCTTAAAGTCAAAGAACTCTAATGAACAGACATCAGTGCATGCAGACTAATGGTTATCTTAGCCAAAGAGACCAGAGAGCACAGAAGAGTGTAGTGCATTCATAGATTCCTACTCTGTGATGCATCTTGATGTTCATTCATGTAACAAGTCATTCACTGATTAGAACATACCAAGTAAAGAGGGAAATGTTGAATGCATTTTCAGAGAAATCAGTATTTTGATGCATGCTGTAATAGTAAAATACACCACACAACATCTAAGTCTTCATGAAAGAGTTTAATCTTCATCCTTATAAGCAAGAAAATCATTAGCTCCAATGGACTGAAAACCTTATATCACTGCTGATAGCCAGAGAATCCTCTTCATGGTATTCACTGCATTAGAAACTGAGTCATCACCATCTTCAAACAATGAATCAGCCCAGCACTGCTGTCTTGGGCATTGTTAATTCCCCAGCATGCATCTTAGACAGCTCATGTCCTGTCCATGCCAGCCTGGGCATCTCAGAGCAGGCAGAAATTCCTGCTCCGATCACCCCATATCCACACACCCCAGATATCTCTTACAGGCGTTGTCTTTATTTTTTTTAAACAGTTTTATTGGCATTTAATCCACATATCACACAATTCAATAATTCAATCATAACAAGAAGAGTTGTACATTCATTACCACAATCAATTTTAGAACATTTTCTTCCCCCACCCGCACCCCAGGGTTAAGTCACTTTTAAAGTGGGTTGTGTAATCACCCTCATCAGTTCTAGATAGTGCTCCCTCCCTCCTCCCACATACATTGTTTGCTCCCTCAATGCCCTCCCCCTCCCTATCTCCCAGGTATCTTCTTTCTATAGAAGAGGTCTGAGCCCAGCCTCCCTGCCTGCACTTTACACCTGCCATTAAGTGGGTCCTGCAACCCGCTGACTAAGGTGGGCCTAGCAGCTCTGAGAACTGGGATAAAGGCAGGAAGAAGCTTAAGATGATTTCTCCCCAGACGTTTTGTCCATAACATGGCTATTTTGGATTCAGTCTAATTGGCGATATATTACATCAGAGGAAAATGCACCATGTGCCTTAGTAAATAGGGTAGTGGGAAGAAGTAGGAATTCCCCAACAAAAGGAATAAGCAAATGGAGATGAGATATTTAGAAATATGTGTTCAAGTCACCTATTTTGATACTTGTTTAGATTTCTACAATCATATTTGCAGCCAGAGTAAATTCTGACACATAACACCCCTGTAGGACTGCGTAGAACTGCTCCTTAGGCTCATTGGCCAAAGTGTCCTTTGCCTTGCCACTGCCTCACGTGCGGCTCTAGGTGCTGCCCCAGGCTCTGCCATCATAATCAGCTCACGCCATCCTGGGCAGGCTATTTGGAAACACTTACTGCTTTTTGTCCTTGCTGTTTATCTTACCTTCTCCGAGTCACGGACCTGAGGCCCTCCTTCCCTTTTACCTGCATCCCACATAGTTCTGTCCACTTTTAATGCCCCCAGACCCGTGTGAGGTACGAGCTCTCTACTACCAGGAGGAAAGATCATATATTACATAATCTGCTCTAAATGCACCAAACCAGTTCTTAACAGCCAAGAGGAACATGAAGAGTCCGTTTATTTGTCTGCGGAATAAAAAAAAAAAATTCGGGGGGTGGGGAGGAGGGAATAAGGGGGAGCCGATCACAATAATCAACATATGACCCCCCTGCCAGGGGGACAAAGAACAGTAAAGTGGGTGAAAGGAGACAGCAGTCAGTGTAAGACATGAAAAAATAATTTATAAATTATCAAGGGGACATGGGGGAGCGAGAGTGCGGGGGAGAAGGAAACTGAGGAGCTGATACCAAGGGCTTAAGTAGAAAGAAAATGTTTTGAAAAAGATGATGAGTACATATGTACAGATGTGTTTGATGCAATGGATATATGTGTGGATTGTGATAAGAGCTGTAAAAGGCCCCCATAAAATAAATTTTTTAAAAATTCAGATTCAGAATATGATAGTTTATCTAGACCATGTATTTTCTGGTCTGGTTTTCTTGAACCACCCAGATGATTAACATGCCAATTAAAATACTAGATAAACTTACCACTTTCTCTTTTTTTCATGTAGTGGTCGCTTCTCAAGACAAAGTATGACTGATTCTTTGGGGAACAAATATCGGCCTTACATTTAAATGCCTTGTGCTGAAATAGGATAGAATAAACGCCTCCTTGTGAGTAAGCAAGGAGTCAGAAAATGGAAATTAAGATTTTATTTAGCCCTTAGCGTCTGAGGAGTCTTTGAACTAAGGCTTCCTTTAGATTAGTTCAATCCTTGCAATGAATCATAATTGACTCATGGCCCAAATATTTTTTTATTCTTAAAGGGCTGATATATGGATTTCTGAATTGACAAGAATATAAGAGACGTCCCTTATTTAAGAAGCCAGGGTCTGTTTAGAGCAATTATTTTATTATCCCTGCAGAAAGGATCTTGCAAAGCCTAAGGATATATAACCAGCTATTACAGAGCCCCACAATTCACATCCTCTCATTTGATTCTGCTAAAATGCTTACTAATTATGCAGAGGAAAGGATAGCATTGTTTCCATTTTAAACATACAGAAAGCGGTCCAAAGTCCTTTGAAAACCTGGCCACAGACCACTGGCAGAACTAGAAGCAAGCCCATGGGCTTGGTTCCCAGGCCCTGAGATGCACAGTGCTCTGTTCCCCATGCTGTCTTCTCTCAGTTCTCACCTCTCCTTCTCTGTCGAAATGCTTGATAGGGTTCGTTTAGAAGGTCCTTTGATGGGGAATATAGTCTAGGCATTCTAGCCTTTTGAAAGTGGTGATGAAATAACTGAGCTTTATTTACTGGTTTGCACTGGAGTATTTCATAATTGGCCAGGCCAGAAGTGAATTTAAAGGCAATAAGCACTTTGGAGAGGGCTCCCAGAGATGAGAGGACTGCAGAAAAGGAGGAGGCAAGCGCTGAGTCAGCAGCAGTTTAATCACCCCCAACACACATTTAGCTAGACCTACACCATGCCGAGCCTAGGGAGACTGTAAGACTACGGACACTCTTCAAGGCTTGAAGATAAACAAGCAGCCATCTAGCTGAGAAGCAACAAAGTCCACATGGAGGAAGCATACCAGCCTGTGTGATCATAAAGTGTGAATGGGATCAGGCATCAAAGACTCAGAACAAAATATTATATCAATGTGAATGAGGGGGAGGGCAGAGTAGAGACCCAAATCCCATCTGTAGACAATTTGGACATCCCCTCACAGAAGAGTCACAAGGAAAAGCTGAGTCAATCAGGCTGCAGTATAGGACTGATGAAACATACAACTTTCCTCTAGTTCTTTAATGCCCCCTCCCACCCACTTTCATGACCCCAATTCTACCTTACAAATCCAGCTAGACCAGAGCATGTACGCTGGTACAGATAAGAACTGGAAACACAGGAAATTCAGGACAGATAAACCCCTCAGGACCAATAATGAGAGTAGCGATACCAGGAGGGTAAGGGTAAGGGTAATGTGTGGGGAGAAGGAGGAGCTGATCAC
>NW_022111324.1:45238853-45241356 GCF_000313985.2 Echinops telfairi | reverse complement strand
AAGGTAGAATTGGGATCATGATAGTGGAGGTGGGGAAGCATTTAGGAACTAGAGGAAAGTTGTATTTTTTATCGTTGCTACATCGCAACCTGGCTGGCTCGTCTCCTCCCTGAAACCCTTCTGTAAGGGGATGTCCAGTGGCCTACAAATGGGCTTTGGGTCTCCACTCTGCACTCCCCCGCATCATTCACAATGATATGATTTTTTGTTCTTTGATGCCTGATAACTGATCCCTTCAGCACCTCATGATCACACAGGCTGGTGTACTTCTTCCATGTGGGCTTTGTTGCTTCTCAGCTAGATGGCCGCTTGTTTACCTTCAAGCCTTTAAGACCCTAGATGCTATATCTTTTGATAGTCGGGCACCATCAGCTTTCTTCACCACATTTGCTTATGCACCTGCTTTTTCTTCAGAGATTGTGTCAGGAAGGTGAGCATCATGGAATGCCAGTTTAATAGAGTAAAGTATTCTTGCATTAAGGGAGTACTTAAGTGGAGACCCAATGTCCTTCTGCTATTTTAATACCAAACCTATACATATGTGTAAATAGATCTATTTCCCCATCCTCATATATAAATATATTTACATATGTGCATGCCTTTATTTAGACCTCTATAAGTGTTCTTTGCCTCCTAGCTCTTTCCTCTATTTCCTTTGACTTTCCTCTTGTCCCACTATCATGCTCAGTCTTCATTTGGGTTTCAGTAATTCCTCTCAGTTACATTACCCTTGGTCATGCCCTACTAGGCTTCCTACACCCTCCTCACCACCGATTTGGATCACTTGTTCCCTTGTCCCTGGGTTTGTTAACACCACTTCCTTTCCCCCAGATCTCCCCGTCTCCTATGTTCCCCAGAACTGTCGGTCCCATTGTTTTCTCCTCCAGATTGTTCATCCAGCTTATCTTATTTAGACAGACCTGCATTCTTCTCCCACTTCTACCCCAATACCATCCCTTTACTGCTGCTGCCTGAGGCAACCGATATTAATATTTGGTTAATATACATCTAAATCTATATTCAGCAATTCCAGGGATTTGTTTGTCATTGCTCAAATACAATCATACTCCATAAAGTTCTATATATTTTCTCCAAGATTCACTGCCATATGTTTTTATAAGTATCTGCAAGCATTCCCAGCTTACTTTTTTCACATGCTCACTCATCATACACATCATTGCAGAGTTACTAGATTCAGATCTATAGGGACATCTTTCCTATTTCTTTATCCCCTCTATCCTCCCCCCCCCATCGCCAACCCCTCCCCCCAAATACACTGTTTTCCTTGGGAGAGTTCATTCTGCCTATGCTTAGTTCATTTTGTTTGGTTTTCCCATTTTCGTTATTTATTTGTTTATTAGCATCCTTTCCTTCCTTCTGCCTCTTCTGTCCCACCCCTTCCCCTCCAAGGAACCTGCATTAACAATATATTTTTTCACTCGTTAACAATGTCTTAACAAGGAAACCACATGACCAGCATCTCCTCTGTTGTTGTTTTAATTTGCATTTCCCTGACCATGAGTGACTCTGAGCATCTTTGTATGTTTCTTGGACATGTGGACTTGCTCTTCTGTGAAAGGCATACGCTTTACCCTTTCTTAGTTTCTGTTCTTTTTTTAAATCAATTTTATAGAACGCTTTGTAGCTATTAGACAATAGCTCTTTTCCTGTCATAAACACTGGGAATATGTTTTTCTACTCCATCACTTGTTTTTTGAACTTGTATTTGGTATGGTTTGCCATTTAATAGTTTACATTTTGTACGTTGCTAAATACGTCCTTGTTAAACATTGGCATCTGAGTTGCATAGGCCTCTCTGGCTCTAAGTTCGTATGTTGTCACCCAGCTATTCTTGTAAGATGTTTATTGTTTTATAATTTATATGGTATGACATGGGGTCTGACTTGAGTATTTTTCCAGATGGATAATCAGTGGTGCCAGCACCATGTGCTAATAAACTATCCTTTTCCTCTGAATGGAAATAGCACTTGTGTCATAGCCCTGGGGTCTATTTCTAGACTGTGATGTGTCCCCTAACACTATTGTCTGGCCCCAGACCAATGTCATGGAGCTTTGAGCACCATGGCCTTGTAACTGCATTCTGATCATCTTGCAAAGCAAATTCCTTGTCACTGTTCTTTTTTTTTTTTAACATACATATACTTTTTATATTATTAGGCTTTATTCTCCCCCATGAGCTTTAAGATATTTTCATCCAACATCCCCTCTCCATTATCATCACCCCTAAACCATTAGTCAGAGTTGCATTGAATTTGTATCCCAATTTGGGTGATGTGCTGTTTTTAGAAGGTTTCCTGCCCAAGTGCTTAGTAGATCTTTCCATTTGTTCAGGTCTTGTTGTAAGTCCTTCGAAAAGCTTGTTCCTTTTCTCCCTATGGGTCCTGTGCCTTAAAAAATGTAGAGTGACAGGTCTTCAGTAACAGACGGCCTTTGTTAGTCTCCTTCTTAGTGCCTGTATTAGTCTGGGTACTTTGGAGAAACA
>NW_022111324.1:45233077-45237479 GCF_000313985.2 Echinops telfairi | reverse complement strand
CAGGAAAGACCGGTCCCCTGGAGAAGGACATCATGCTTGGTAAAGTGGAGGGGCAGCAACAAAGAGGAAGATCCTCGAGTTGTATGAGCCCCCAATAAAATGATTTTTTTTAAAAAGAAAGAAAAAGAGGAAGCTCCTCAATGAGATGGATTGGCGCAGTGGCTGCAACGATGGGTTCAGACATCACAACAATTGTGAGGTCAACACAGAACCGGCCCGGGCAGTGTTTCCTTCTTTGTACATATGGTGGCTCTGGCACAGAACCTGCCCAACAGCGTCGCACAGCAACAACAAGGGGTGTGGTGCTGTCTCACTGCAATTGTAATTTGCATTACCTTGATGGCTAATGATGGGGGATATGTTTTTATCTGTTGATTGGCCATCTCTAGCTCCTCTGTGGTGAAATGTGTGCTCGTGTCTCAGCCCACTTTTGATTGGTTGGTTTGTTTGGATAATTCAGATAGTTCTTGAGCAGTCTAGATGCTGGTTTTTTGTCACCTGAGGTGTTTTGGAAAGATGTTCTCCAATCTGTAGTTGATCCTTTGCATCTTCATATGGGCTTTTGCAGTGAAAAGTTTTTTGAATTAAAGAGGTCCAATTTGTGAGTTTTGGGTTTTTGTGGCTCCTACTTTTGATATAAGTTTAAGAATTCTTTGCCTATCCTTATATCTTGAAAATTTTCTCCTGTTTCTTTTTCTAAATGTATTACAGTTTTATGTTTAAGTCTGAAATCCATTTTGATCATAAGATGTGATATTTGAATCAAGCCTTTTTTAATTTACCTGTGGAGAATGTTCACTTGCCCCAACACCATTTATTGAAAAGACTTTTCTTACTCTGTTCCCTTTATAAAAACTCAGTTGCACATATCTGTGAGGGCTTAATTCTAGGTGCTCCGTTCTATATGTTGGTCTTTGTATGTATCTCTACACTACCAGATATGAGGATTCCTCCCATTTTATTGTTCTTTTATAATAACTTATTATTGATTCTGAGTTAATACATATAGCATATCATTCCATAGTTCAATCATATCAAGAATAATTTGTACAATTACTACCACAATCAGTTTCCAAATATTCTTTTTCTTTCTTGACATTATTTCCCTTTTACCGCACCACCACTCCCACTGTACCTCCCTTCCCCCATTGTATTCTTCTTTATCAGAATTACGTTATATACATTTTAGAAAATGCTTGCATATGTGTACAAAACGGCCTTGCTTGAATTTTGATAAGTATTGCATTAAATCTCTGGACCAATTTGGGGAGAATTGGCATGTTTAGTATTTTTCATGGCCCCAAATCAAATGATGCATTTATCTTGGATAAATCTGCTACAGAAGACCTCTTTAACCGTTGAAGAGCAAAAATGTTACCTTGAGGCTAAGATACACCTGACTCAAGTCATGGTGTTTGCAATGGCCGTCTACGCACGTCAAAGTTGGACACTGAGTAAGGAAGACGGGAGAAGATTTGACGCTTCAAATTACGGCGCTGGCAAAGACATGGAAAGTGCCACGGACTGCCAAACAAACAAACAGATCTGCCTCGGAAGAAGTAAAGCCAGGATGTGCCTGAGAAGGGAGGGTGGCGAGACTTCCTTTCACGTACTTTGGACATGTTATCAGGAGAGACTGTGATACCATGCTTAGTAAAGTGGAAGGGCAGCAGAAAAGGGAAGCCCTGACGAGACGGATTGAAAGTGGCTGCGACAGTGCTGCAGCAGAACAGTGGTGAGGATGCTCCCGGACTGGCCGGTGCTTCGTTCTCTTGTCCAGAGACAGGGTCGCTAGGACTGGGTCCAGACTCAACAGCACGGACAACACCAACAACAGTGGCATCGTTTCTAAGGAGTGGGGTCATTTCCTCGAAATTGTCAAATGCTTCCGCTTAAAGCTCTTTGTAGCACTCCGTACAGGATGTGCAGCAATATTCCCCGTTTCATTTCGAAGAATCCAGGTTGTATGTTCTCGCCTTTCACCTGCCTGTCTTTAGAAAAGTTTCTTGTTTCTTTGATCTTTCTCCATTGTTTTCCTGTTTTCAATTTTATTGATTTGCCCCCCTCTTATCGTTTTATTTTCTTCTTTTTGCTTTTATTAGGGGGGAGTTGTTTTTTTTCTTACTATATTTTTCTAGTCTTGAGGTGTGAACTCTGATGATTGATTTATGGCCTTATTTGTTTCTAATGTAAGCATTCAGTGTTATGAATTTCTCAACGCTGTTTTATCTATATTCACGTAGTTATATTTTAATTTCCTTTTAGGTGTATTTATTTTAAAATTTCTTCCCTCGTTCGTTCATAGATTTGATTTCATTTACAACTATGTTGTTTAATTTCCACATGCTTGAAGAATATCTAGGTATCTTTCTGTGTTGATTTCTTAGTGTGATGCCTTTATGACAGCGGTTCTCAACCTGTGGGTCGTGACCCCTTTGGGGGTCAAACAACCCTTTCAGAGGGGTTGCCCGATTCATAACAGTAGCAAAATTACAGTTATGAAGTAGCAACGAAAATAATTTTATGGTCACCACAACATGAAGAACTGTATTAAAGGGTCGTGACATTAGGAAGGTTGAGAACCACTGCTTTATGGTAACAGAACACATTCTGTATGATTTCAATTATTTTAACTGAAGTTTGTTGTCTTGTTTTGTTGTGTCTGGTTTTGTTTAGTGTTTTATATATATATTCTTTTTAAATTTGGGAAAAATAGAATTAAAAGATAATAGAGTTTTTCCATGAGCATTTTTGGGAAAAAGTTATTCCCCTTGTTCCAGCGGTGCTTGAAGGAAAAAAGCTTGTATATGCTACTATGGGGTGACAATTGGCTGACAATCAGCTCCCATTGATGGACTGTGTTGTCCGGCTCTTCTGTAGCCTTACCGATCTTTGTCTCGTAGTTCTAAACGGGGACGGGGAGGGGGGGCGGTCCCTTCCCTTCACGTGTTGTTACTAGTGACTGTGTGGAGTGGCTGTTGTGAATGCAATCCTTCCCTATTTTCATTTCCAGGATCTCATTGCTGAGCACAGTTACGGATTTTAAAAATAACTTACTCCATTCTCTTACTAATTCTAATGAGTACCTCTGGTTTTCTAGGCTTACATGAAGTCAGCTGCAGACTGATTTTTACTTAGTCTTTTCCGGTGTTTATAGCAATGTTTGTATTGCCTAGTGCTTCAAAGGAACTGTTGGCTAATACTGGACATGGTATTCCTGTTTGAATTCAGATTTCAATCAGCGTGGTTTGCTACCTCACACTTCAGAATGTTGGCTAGTTTGTGTCCTCTCTGTGATGTTCTCACCCCGCTCCAGCCCTATGTTCATTGAAGTGGTACACCAACAGTTGCTGCATGTTATCAAATGCCACATTTTATGCGACTAGTTATATGCTTTCTTCCTTTAATTTATAGATGTAAGGAGTTCTACTGATCAATTTTCTCAAACAGAACTGCCTTTTGCCTTAGTCAAAAATCACTGAATTCATAAGAAAATTTGGTTTGTAATCTTCTTTATCGTAATGTCTTTATCAGATTTAGTATTAATTATGCTAGTTTCATACATTGGAAATATGTTTCTCTTTTGAATTATCTTAGAATAGTTTAAATAATATTGAGTCTACTTATTACTTAGCCTTTGTAGAACTCCAGTCTTTTCCACGCTGGGTCGCTGAAAGCACACTGCTGGCATTTCAAATACCTGCAGGTTACTCCTGAGGGGCTTCCAGTGGAGCTTCCAGACTAAGGTGAACTAGGCAGGAGGAGCTAATGACGAACTTCTGGAAACACTGGCCAGTGGGAAACTCGATGCTAGCAGTGGAACGCACGGTGCCAGCAGGCGAGTCCAGGTTGGAAGGCACTCAGAATACGACTGGTAAGAACTGCTCCTCTGAATAGAGTTGACCTTAATCATGTAGCTGGAGGAAAGCTCCCAGACCTTCATCTGCTGATTTGATAAGATGATAAGAAATAGCTTCAAACATCTATTAATAATCAGAGTATGGATTGTATGAAGTAAACAATCTAGGTGGATTGGAAGTCATAAAAAATAAAATGGAATGCCTATATTTTGACATCCTAGGCCTTAGTGAGCTAAAATGGACTGGTTTAACCATTTGGAATAAGACCATCATGTAGTATACTCTGCTGGGAATGACAAGCTTAAGAGGAAAGGCATTACATTTGATGTCAAAGGGAACACTGAAGTACAACAGTGTCAATAGTAGGATAATATCTATATGTTTATAGGACGACAAGTTAATATAGTTACTATTCAAATTTGCTTTATTACCCAAGGGAAGACAAACGATGGACTCTGGGGCCAGGATGTGGCACCCCATTAGACTCGTCCAGAAAACGCTCCTAAAGGTCAACACACAGACCTTGATCTACTAACAGGCTT
>NW_022111324.1:45217271-45231873 GCF_000313985.2 Echinops telfairi | reverse complement strand
AGGGCAACAAATGTATAGATGTGCTTTACACAATTGATCTATGTATTGTGATGAATTGTATGAGCCCCAATAAATTGATTTAAAAAAAGAAGAAGAGTAGCTAATGTGAAAGGAAGAAAGGATGACCATAGCTGAACAGAAGATTTCAAAAACAAAATGTTACACAGAAATGGACAAGACTCAGAGTTTGAAAACCAAAAGAGAAGAACATGCGTGGTGTTTCCCCAGCAGAAAGACCCTGGGACAAAATGATTAAAGCCTTGAGTTGCAATACTGGAGGATTCAATGTAGAAAATGTCAAAAGACATAGGAAGTGTCAATAGAATGTGGAAAGAACACACAAAGTGACTGTACCAGAAATAATTCCTTGACACTCAACCATTTCAGGAAGTATGGTCAAGAATTGAAGGAAGAATTCCGTTACACTGAAGACATTGGCAAAACAAAATAAGATTCCAGGAACCGATGGAATGAAAATGGAGACGTTTCAACAAACAGTGTAATTCTAACAACCTGACCAACAGACTGAAAGACATCTGTATATGTGCCCATTCCAAAGAAAGTGTGTAAGTTATCAAACAATTCCATTAATATCACGTGCAAGTAAAGTTTTACTGACAATCATTAAAAAATGGCTATAGCAGTACATTAAAAGAACTGCCACAAATTCAAACTGGATTCAGAAGAGGACACGGGGCAAAGGGTGTCATTACTGATGTCAGATGGGTCTAGGCTGAAATAGAGAATGCTAGAAAGATGATAACCTGTGTTTTATTGACTATCCAAAAGACATTCCATTGTGTATTTAACAACAAATTATGGATAACACTGTGAAGAATGGGAATTCCAGAACACATAATTATGCTCATACAGAACTTGTACATAGCCCAAGAGTTACTAGTTCAAACAGAACAAGGGGATATTGAATGGTTTAAAGTCAAGAAAGGTGTGTGTTAGTGTATATTCTTTCACTATATTAGTGAAAGACTTATAAACTTATTTAGTCTATAAAATGAACTAGTAATCCAAGATGTTGGATTACGAAGAAGAACACAGCATCAAGACTGGAGAAAGTCTCATTAAGAACCTTGAATTTGCAGATTACACACCCTTGGTTGCTGGAAGCCCAGAGACTTGAAGAACTTACTGATGAAGATCAATGGCCACCGGAAGTGGTCCTATGTAATCAACCTGCCACCAAGTTGCTGGTTGATCTCCCCGAGGAATGGTCCCATATCTTGGACTTAATGTTAGTTTCTGCTGCTGGCAAATGGGGCGCTCAGCAGTGGCAGTGGCCAAGTCAGCCTTGGTGAGTGGAAGTCCATGTGGCTGCGCCATGCATAACCTTCATCCCTGCCACCATGTCCACTTCGTTCATGTGCCCATTGGGCGATAACAGGAGTGGCAGAGGAAAGAGGAGGACCAGTCTCCACAGTGTGTCTCATCTTAACCACTTGATTGTTAAAGTCCTACTCTTCAGAGGTAACCTTTGGTGAGCATTCACATGAGACATGATTACCTTTACTTTCTTGGGCCATTCAGAGAGATCCACCCACATACCTCTTCCCCACACCTCCTTGTCACCAATTTTCCAATCATGTTCCTTCCAGTTCCCTGACCATCCAGCCACAGCCCATGAATCAGTACACAGTCTCACATCTGGCCATTTTTCCTTGCAGGCAAACTGAACGGCCAGGTGCACTGCTCGAAGTTCTGCCCATTGGGAAGATTTCCCTTCACCACTGTCCTTTAGGGAGATCCCAGAAAGAGGCTGTAGTGCTGCTGCTGTCCAATTACAAGTGACACTTGCATATCGTGCAGAGCCATCCATAAACCAAGCATGACTTTTTTGGTCTTCAGTTAAAGTATGGTAAGGAACTCCCCAGGAGGCCAAAGGTGCAGACTTGGAGAAAGGAGGTAATGTGACAGGAGTGGAGACTGTGGGCATTTGGGCCACTTCTTCATGCAGCTTACTTGTCCCTTCAGGTCCTGCTTTGGCCTGATCTTGTATATACCACTTCCATTTAACAATGGCGTGTTGCTGCACACGTCCAACTTTATGATTCTGTGGGTCAGACAATACCCGGTTCATGATGGGTAGTTTAGGCCTCATGGTGACTTGGTGGCGTTCAGTCTCCGCCAAGGCCCAGTAATAGGCCAACAGCTGATCATAATGATAGGAAATCCTCAACATCGGACCAATAAGCAACAGCATAATAAATGGAGAAAAGACTGGAGTTGTAAAGGATTTTATCTTACTTTGATCTACAATCAATGCCCATTGAAGCTGCAGTTGAGAAATCAAATAACGTATTGCATTGGGGAAATCTGCTGCAAAAGACCTCTTTAAAGTGTTAAAAAGCCAAGATGTCACTTTGAGGACTAAGGTGTGCTGACACAAGCCATGCTATTTCCATTGCCTCCTGTGCATGTGACAGTTGGACATGGAATAAGGAAGCCTGAAGAAGAATCACTGCTTTTGAACTACGGTGTTGGCAACAAGTATTGAAAATGCTATGGACCAGACAAATCTGTCTTGGAAGAAGTACTGCCAGCATGTTTCTTAGAATCAAAGATGAAAACTCTTCATCTCATGTATTTGGATGTGTTGTAAAGAGAGACCGGACCCTGGAGAAGGACATCATGCTTGGTGAAGTGCAGGAGCAACCAAGAAGAGGAAGGCCCTTGCGGAGACAGACTGACACGGTGTCGGCGACCATGGGCTCAAACCTGTAAGAACAGCCGTGGGGAAGACTCAGGACCAGGTGGTGTTTCGATCTGTGGTACGCAGGGTTGCTATGGGTTGGAACCAATTCTATGCTGCATAATGACAATTAGGAGGGACCAGTCTCTCTAAAAGGGTATCGTGCTTGAAAAAGAGGAAGCCTCTCAAAGAGATGCATTGACCGAGTGCCTACAACAGCAGATCCAAACACAGTAAAGCTTGTGCGATTGGCACTGGACTGGGCAGGCAGTGTTTTTTTTGGTTGTACACATGGTCACTATGAGTAGGAACTGACTTGATGGCACCGGAAAACAATATCTTCTAAGCCAAGTGGGTGGGGTTCAAATAAAGTGTTTATGAGTCATCTAGATAGAAGAGGAAACTTGGAACTATCATTGTAAGGCCCATTTAACATTTAACACGTATTACTTACAAGACTCAATCCAACCAGATGATTTTTGTTCACGCTCTCCCATGTGAATATTTGTATGTAGACATCAAGCATGAGAACTGTCAACTCTGGCATGAAAACTGAGCCAATGACAAAATCTCTGGTTTTAGAATGGAATGGTTATGTGACCTGATGCAAACCTCAGCACATTTCTTCTTCTTTTTCCATTCTCTTAAAAGCTATAATTTGAATTCAAGAACAGTACTTAGGAACAAAATGCTAATCAAAATAAAAAAACCATGCATTAAATCTCATGGGTGAGGCTATGCAAAGCAGTGCTAGGCATCCATCTTGAAGACTTGAAGTACTTTCCCACCCCTTTTTCCCAAATCCTTTTTCCAGATCTCAGAGACTTCTCTCGGATATGGATTCTCTTCCTGGCTATGGGCACTCCAGTTTGCCTTCCAGAAGTCTTTTTTCCCAACGTTACTCACCCAAGGGGAAGCTTCTGTTATTTTGGAAGCCGTCACGCAAACATTTTCGTTTTAGGGGTTTCCTCTGCTCTGCACTATGGAGAGACAGGGAATTATGAATAAGTAAATGTTGCAAACATTACAGAAGCCCGAGAAATCATCTAAAAGTATGCCTTACATGCACGGAATTGCGCTGGGTGGAGCGGAGCTTTGTGGTCCGTATCTCCCCACTGGTTGAGCATCCAGCAACTCCCTCTGAGTTCGTGCTCGCAGTGGCCTCCTCTGAGAAGGTTCTCTCTGGTCACAGTTCATTTTTTTTCCCACTTGAAAGCAGTCACTGTTTTATTAAGAGACCAGATTACAAAAATAACCATGGCAGATAGATACCTAAGTTCATCCTTCTAATAAGCCTGTCGATTTGGTCTTCCCTGTTGCCTGCATCTCCACCTTCTATGAAATGGGTGGTCTTTTTCTTCATCCCACCTCGTGGAGAAGATCATTTGAAGGGCTACAGGAAGTTATTGGCTTCTTTGAAACATTTCCCAACAGCATAGATGTCATGAATCCGATCCTGCATGCAGATGGTGCCATATTGACCAAGAGACCGTGCCATCAGAGTGTTATCTGTCAGGGCAACATGCTTCCTAGTGATTTTGCCATCAGCACGCTTGTAGATGAGTTCATTCACTGACGTCAGGGCTGGGTACCCTCACGCAGTGTATGGCTCCACAACGCTCAGCATGTTCATTGAAGCCTCGTTAAGCTTAACACAGGTGCCAGTGACAATCTGGCGAAGGCGAAGAAGCTGCAACACTTGTCGAACCTTGGGGCTCACACAAACGCCAGCGTGGGCTCTCCAGGCACACAGAAGCTGCCAGCTTTCCTCGCCATCGGAGCCATTCGGATTTCAGTTCTGTCCATCCGCCTGCGTTCCTTGTGATCGCGCTTCGCTTTCTTGTAGATACGCTTCCTCCGGGCCTTTTGAAGCATCTTTTGGGCAAACTTCTTTCTTAGGCATTTGATCTTTAGGTCTACGAAATTCCTTCGCTTTTTCTTAAGGGTCTCTGGAAGAGCAGGGACCTTCTTCTTCTCCGCGACAGCCTCCGTGATTCCAGCTGGTTAGAAAAAAAAAAAGGTGAATTTTTTCATGAAAGCAGTTTCTCTCAAACCTCGTTTTTTGTGATGGCTGATTTAAGAGAACAGTGTGTGGCTGTGAAATTTTGCTTCCTGCTCAGGAAAAATGCCACAGAAATTGTTGTGATGTTAAACACAGCTTACAAGGACAGCGCTATGGGAAAAACTCAAGTGTATGAGGTTTTCTCGTGTCAAAAAAGGTGAAATGTCGATTGATAATGACAAGCCTCGTTCTGGATATCGGTCGACTTCCCGAACACATGGAAATGTAGACTTGTAGTTTATTGGCGTTCATTCCACAAGGTCAGACTGTTAATCAAACTTTCTATCCAGAGGTTCTGGAATGATTGTGTAACAGTGTGTGACAAAAAGGCCTGTTTTGTTGCAGACGGGGGACTGGTTTTGCCACCACAACAATGCTTCTTCTCACACAGCCATCTCAATACTCCAGTTTTCGGCAAAAAACAGCATGCCTCTCTTGCCCCACACACCTTACTCACCTGACCTCATTCTACGAGACTTATTTTGTTTCCACCAATGAAGAGGGACATGAAAGGGCTGTGATTTGACAACATAGAAAAGGTGAAGAAAAAAGAGGAAGGTGCTGTCAGCCGTCCAAACACATGAGTTTGAGAAATGTTTCCAAGAACGGACACACAGATTTGACAAAGGTAGTAAGTGTAATGGAGAGTACTTTGAAAGTGACCAAAAAAAAAAGTGACAAGATTGTTTTGTAAAAAAATTTAAATACATAGCTTTAAGAAAAAATCCAGATTTTGTTGGGTACGCCCTCGAATGTGCCATTAGGACAGAGTGACTATATCTGAGACACTGAGGGTTGTTACGGGTGAATGTTGGGAACCCTCTCTCCCATTCTATCGTTGTTTTAGCCTTCCAGCTGCAACTCAACACATCTCCTTGCCCTCTGGCCCTTCACCTTTTGCATTAGGTCTATATGTTTTTATAATCCTATTTGGGCAGAATGACTTAGATTATACCCTCCTGGTTCATTGAAAAGCCTGTAGACACTTGATGTACATAGTTTATATCTCAGAGAAAATCAATGTCCATATCCTTCAAGTCTCCTTTGTCGTACACACCACATCATTTCAGATCAGGGGTTCTCAACCTTCCTAATGCCGTGACCCTTTAATACAGTTCCTCGTGTTGTGGTGACCCTCCAACCATAAAATGATTTTCATTGCTACTCCTTAACTGTAATTTTGCTACTGTTATGAATCGGTGACCCCTGTGAAAGGGTTGTTCAACCCCAAAAGGGGTCGCAACCCACAGGTTGTGAACCGCTGCTTTAGATGGTCTCCTAACACATGTCACAGGCTGAAGGAATAATTAAATAATCCACCCTTAACTTTCAGTAATGAGCAGTAGATGAAGTGGGATGATGTGAGCTTGAGAGGAGACTCAGAGAAAAGGGAAATGATCCTTAAAGGTTTGGAAACTAGGACGATATGAGGAAAGTAGCAGAGTCTATTGGTCCTGGTACTAAATAACACGTTGAGATCATTCTCTGTTGGGTGTGTCTGGTGAGGGATGGAAGGGAATGGAGGGGCTGTTCTGTGCATCTCTGGCGTCTGTCCACCTCCCTCTAGTTGTGACAATCATAAATGTATCCAAGCATTGCCAAATGTCCCCTGGTGGTAAATCCACTCCCAATGAGAACCACTGGGCTAGCAGAATTAGCATATGCAGGGAGAGAAGAGCTTTTCATGACTGTCTCCAAATGCTCTCACACTAAGTTTTCACACGGATGACAGTCATCGGCAGCTTTCCATTTCAACTGAGAATAGAAGCGTTTAGACCAGGGATTTCAGACGAAGTGGTAAATTACGTGTGAGGTTTGTTATGCACTAAAATGGGTTGCTAAGAAAAGAATGGCATTTCCTCATCTGCTAGTCTTTAACATAGGACATCCCCGTATTTCCAGGACAATTCTTTTTTTTTTTTTTAATCAAGTTATTGGGGCTCATACAATGCATCACAATACATAGATCAATTGTGTAAAGCACATCTTTACATTTGTTGCCCTCATTATTCCCAAAATTCGCTTGCCTCTTGGGTTCCCGGAATCTGCTAATTTTCCTTTTTTTTTTTCTCCCTCCCATTCCCTTCCTCCTCCCCTTTCCCCCCTGCACCCTTAATAATTTATAAATTATTATTGTATCTTATATTACACTGTCCGGCGTCTCCCTTCTCCCACCCCTCTGCTGCCCGTCCCCCAGAGAGGAGGTTGTATGTGGCTCCCTGTGATCCATTCCCGCTTACTACATCCCCTTTCCCTCCTGGTATCGCCACTGTCACCCCTGGTCCTGAGAGGTTCTTCTGTCCTAGATTCCCTGCGTTTCCAATTCCCATCTGTACCGCTGTGCATCATCTGGTCTAACCAGGTCTGCAAGGCAGAATTGGGGTCCTGGTAGTTGTGGGGAGGAAGCGTTTAAGAACTAGAGGAAGGTTGTGGGTTTCATTATTGCTATACTGTACCCTAAGTGACTCATCTCCCCACTACCCCTCTGCAAGGTATGTCCAGTTGTCTAGAGATGGGCATTGGGTCTCTATCACGCGCCACCCTCATTGACGAGGATATGATTCCCCCTCCCCACCTTTGGTGTTTAAAGCCTGGTCCCTTTGGCCCTTCATGATCACACATGTTGGTGTGCTGCTTCCATGTGGGCTTTGTTGCTTCAGGGCTAGATGGCCGCTTGTTTACTTTCAAGCCTTTAAGTCCCCAGACGCTATAGGTCTCGATAGCCGGGCACCATCAGCCTTCTTCACCACACTTACTTATGCACACATTCGTCTTCAGCGTTTATGTGTGGAAGGTGACCACCTTCCAGGACAATTCTTATACAAGCTGTCCTTAGATGAGAAATGGTGCCCTAGCATTCCCTTCAGTCTGTATTCTATTATCTAGCTCACAG
Organism: Echinops telfairi; assembly: GCF_000313985.2. Taxonomy (NCBI): domain Eukaryota; kingdom Metazoa; phylum Chordata; class Mammalia; order Afrosoricida; family Tenrecidae; genus Echinops; species Echinops telfairi. Next base: position 45,224,214 of record NW_022111324.1, on the reverse strand, counting down.
GAGGGGCTCTCTGGGCTTCATGCTCTTTCCTGAGCATCAGCACCACCCCACTGATCAGATAAGACCTTTTAAAACCAGACAACATGAAGTATGAATGTGTCTTACTGTTCTCAGGTGTTGGAAACAACACAGGAATACATAATTGTCTGGCAATATTTTCTTTTAAACATTTTTGCTTTTACAGGACTTGGAAAGAGCATGCTTAGTTCTATTTTGGGTTGGATATTGTCTTACTTTGAATTATTTATTCACTCTCAGTGGTAAGAAGAAGCATTTTTATGCTTCCAGAGTAGCATGGAATGAAAGTCAATTGACGTAACAGAGAACTAAGACACGGTTCGTCACCCTACTGGGGTGAGTAGTGAGGGGGATCTTAAAAGCTCACGAGCAGCCATATAAGGTGCAACCATCTGTCTATCTATCGAAGGGAAAGAAGAGTGATACAAATTGAAAGACGTGGGAGTGATTCGTTCAGTGGACTAACACACCTCACAAACATCGTTCTCCACAACCTTGAGCTCAGAGCTGGATGGCAACCTGTTCCCACCACCGACTGCCCTGAGAAGCACCACATTAGAAAGTGCTGGACAGAGTGGGAGAAAAACTGTGGAATAGAATTCATAATTATAATAGACGAGGTTTACTAGTCTGATAGGGACTGCTGGGGGTTCCAAAACGATGGTCCTTAACCATCGAGAATGGAATTGAACTCACCTCCCTGCTAGATTAATCAGTCATTTGAGATTTTTTAAATGCAGCATTGACCCAACCAAGGACAAAGTTCAGAAGGTTAGGAAAGAAGGAAGAATAGAAATAGGGAATCCAGAAAGGACGTGGGATTGGGTGATGGTACACCGAGGGATTGCGATGGCTGAGTTGGATCCAAATGTGTGTGAACTGTGGATGGTAAAACTATGATCTGTTCGGGAAACCTCCCCCCAATTCACAATAGAAAGTTGTTGTTTTTTTTTAATCACAGGATGAGAGTCAGGAGCATAAATGAAAAGAGAGTTTGACTACTTTGAAAATATGTCCTTTGAAAGAAGCTGCTTGGTATGTAATCTTTTTTTCTTTATTTATACTCTTACTTCATTCCAGAAAGAATTTAAGATTAAATGGTTAAATGCTTGATAGTGACCCAAACACTTAAGCTCTTAAGTATACAGGAATATTAATACTTACTATGTGTGAGAAATAATCCTTGCACTATATTGGGAAGCCTGGAGTCTGATAAGTGCTTCAAATCCTGAAAACCCAGTGTAGAACAATGATGCTTTGTAAATCTTTGCTATTTGACTATGATGTATTCATTTAATTGTATGAACTAGTCAAATAGATATTCTACTTGGCTTTTAAAATAGATTTGAACATTTGGTATACTTGCACTTGTGGGGAATTTAGAAACAGCCATAAGTGTATTTCTTTGGATTCTTTCTGTGGTGGGCTACAGAAAACTTGCTACTAACTAGGGTAAGGCGATAAGGAAAATGCGAGAAGATTCATAGACTTTGCACCGGAGAAACCTCGGTATAGCGCAGATGACAAGCTATGCTGACTCCTGGGCTCAAAATATGCATATTGGTTTTATTGTCTGGCTCCATGTGGCAAGATCACTGCAGGAATTCTAGTTCAAGTTCATTGGATGAGAGCATGTGCTTTCCCAGTAGCTGAAATGAAATATGGTAAATGAGTTGCATTTTTAGCTCTTATTGGCCTGGCTTTGGTCATGTGCCCACCCCTGAACCAATCACTGTTTTTTTCAGGGATGTAGTAGATTGATTGGCCAGCCTAGATCACAAACCACCCTGGAGTTAAGAATGGATGCCATCCCTCAAAATCACACTTTATTTATTTCTTTATAGATTGTTACTGGAAGTAGGGTGAGTGGGTGGTAGACGGCCAAGTACAAATGCCCATTGTATATGTTACCTATAGTTTGCTATTCTAATGACTTTCTTCATTGGAGGTACATTATCATTATAATATGTGCTGGTTTAGCTTTAGAGGTACGTATTTGTGGCGATGCCTACTAGTAGTCTCACTATCTCCTCTGCGCTTCTACCAGACACCCTGACCAGCGGATGTAGCTGTGTGACAAGCCCAACCGTCTGATGTGAGCAGGAGGGATGTGTCCCCAAAGGCAAAGGGTGGGCTAGATCACTCCTTTGTTATTCTTTGTTTGTAATATCACTTTTCCACCATCTTGCAGATGAAGAATGCTGGAACAACAGGTCAGAAGTAGTGCGGGAGGCCAACACTGTAGAAATTTCTCCTCGTGCAGTTATATGAGAGACAGTTTTATTGCTTTAAGTCATTGTTTGGGGATAATCGACTATACAGAAGCAAAATTTGTATCATATTATCTCTGTTACCTAGTGCTACTCTGACAGATATTCCACATGTGGGGGGGCTTTTAAAGATAGACACTTATTTTCTCCCAGGTTAGAAGCTAAAAGTCTGAATTCAGGGTGTCAACTCTAGGCAAAGCCTCTCTCCCTGTTGGTGACTTATAATGTCCCAATAGCATAGGGTAGGACTGCCCCTGTGGATTTCTGAGATTGTAACTCTTTACGGGAGTAGGAAGTTCCCTTGTTCTCCTGCGGGGCAGCAGGTGGTTTTGACCTTATAAGTAGCCACTACACCCCTAGGGCTCCTTGCATAATATGAGGGGGTATCCCCCCAAAACTGGATTTTTTTTCAAAGCTATGTATTTAAATTTTTTTACAAAACACCTTATCACCTTCAAAGTACTCTCCATTACATTTAATATATTTGTCAAATCCGTGTGTCCATTCTTGGAAACATTTCTCAAACTCATCTGTTTGGATGGCTGACAGCATCCCCCCAATTGGTTTCTTCACCTCTTCTATGTTGTCAAATCACTGTCCTTTCATGTCCCTCTTCATTAGTGGAAACAAAATAAGTCTCACAGAGTGAAGTCAGGTCACAGAGTGAGTAAGGTGTGTGAGGCAAGAGAGGCATGCTGTTTTTTGCCGAAAACTGGAGTATTGAGATGGCTGTGTGAGAAGAAGCATTGTTGTGGTGGCAAAACCAGTCCCCCGTCTGCAACAAATCAGCCCTTTTTTTTTTTTGTATACACTATTACACAATCATTCCAGAACCTCTAGCTAGAATGCTTGATTAACAGTCTGACCTAGTAGAACGAACTCCAAATGTAGACAAGTCAACAATGTTGTCTGTTCCACAAGCTGATGGGTGTCCAGAACAAAGCTTGTCATCAAGTGACATTTCACCTTTTTCAAATGAGAAAACCACTCAAACACTTGAGTTTTTCGCATAGCGCTGTCCTTGTAAGCTATGTTCAACATCACAACAGTTTCTGTGGCATTTTTCCTCATCAGGAAACACATTTCACAGCTATATGCTTTTGCACACAGCCGCATGCTGTTCTATTAAAATGGCCATCACAAAAAATGAGGTTTAAGTGAAACTGCTTTTATGAAAAAAATTCACTGTGACCAGAGAGAATCTTCCCAGGTGACGCCACTGGGTGCACTAACTCAGAGCTAGTATTTGTTGGATGCTTGCCTAGCATGAAAAAAATGCGTACTACAAACGTTCAGCCAGTAGAGCTTTTTTCTGCTTTTTTTGGGTGGGGGGTACCCCCTCCTATAATAGTTACAAAGAAAAGCTAAAATAACGTTTTAATCTCCATCAAACATCACAGCATCTAAAGTAAGGCCCCACTACTTTCCAACACTGCTCTGCCTGTCACAGTTCAGATTCAGCAGGGCCCCATGAGGAGGCTGACCGTTCATTAGGCTCTCCAAGGCCACCCTAGACTAGGAGAGACTCACTGACAGCAGCAATGAGAAGGCTGTCTTCAAGATTTAAAATGCCGCTGGGGAAGATGGGGCAGACGTGTTCCTTGGACAACAACAATAAAATGTTCTAACAACTATAACCTGGTCCAAATGGTGTCCGTCTGAGATTTCCTATTCCTGGGAGTGTCTTTTCAAAGCTCTGTTGTTTATTTATCAGGGATGTTGTGGGAGGAATTTGAGTCTTTGCAACCTTGGCATTTGCATCTGTGAATTCCTACTCATGTGAACAGGTCATGTGAGCCAGGAGACTGACTGTCTTTTTCCTGGAGTCAAAGCTGCCCCAAAGGGCTTCCTCATGCAGTTTGTGATAAGTGGTCTTCTAAACATGCAGTCATACATAGTGCAATGTGCAGGGGGGAAAAAGCCCAGAACTTCATCATTTTACCCGTCTGGCACACTATCTGGGATTGGCATTATTTTAAAAGCCAAATGTGTTAAAGTCAAGGATTTTAATATACTCAAAGATGAAGTAAGGTGATAGTTGATTTCTAAGTTTTTCCTCTAACTTTATGTAATCTCCCCTTTTCTCCAAAAAAACAAACTCACTCTCATTGAGTCATTGGTGACTCGTAGTGACCCCTGTGGGCTGCCATGATTGTAACTGTTTACAGGAGTAGAAAGCCCAATCTTTCTCCTCCGGAACTGCTGGTGGTTTCAAACTGCCCACCACGTGGATCACAGCCCAACACATAGCCCCCACACCAGCAGGGTTCCCTTCCCCTTTCTAGGGACCTCATAAAAAGTCATCCTCTTTAAGGAGAGAGCGGTCCTTCACTGATACCTGCCCTGGGGAACTAAGCTCATGAGCTCAGGTAAGTTTGAGAAACAGTGGCTGGTAAGGCTTAAGGTGATACTCAAAAGTTTCACACATGACATTTAGCTGATTTGTCTCTTTTAAGATATGGCTTCCTCTTCTGCTTCTCTGCTTCTTCCTACTCCTTGAAATTCACTTGTCATTTTCCTATATGTCCCTCAGTTTAAATTTTACTGATTGCATCTCATGAATGCTGTTTCCAAGATTCCCCTGTCTCTTACATTCTCTGTAAATTGATACAGAGAATGGCGCACTCCGATTTAGGTTCAATTTTTGGGCAAGATTCTTTCTAAGTCTGTGGATCCAGGCATTGCCAACCTGATTCACAGACCATCAAATTTTCCATCCACTTTTTACCTCATGCTTTTAGCAGACCTGGGTTATCTTCTGTCTATGATGTTGTTTTGTTAGAGATTGCAGCACTGATATTCTGATATTTTATGTCTCGGCTTGTTATCTAGAATATCTCTACCGAGAGAAACTTCCTTCAACAAATTGGTTACTCAAAGCTACAATTCACACAAGAAGAGTTGTAAGAAATGTTTCGCTCTTTCTTTTTATTCATCAGTATTTTGGAGGGTGTGTTAGTCCGGGTAGACTAGAGAAACAAATTCATAAACACGCATATGTGTGTAGGAAAGAGCTTTATATACAAGAGCTGTTGACTATTCAGAAATTGTCCCAGTCCACTCCAGATCAAGTCTATAAATCCAATATTAGCCCATATGTCCAATACCAATCTATGAAGTCTTCAGATTCACGAAACACATGCAATGATGCTGAATGCAGGAAGATCGCAGGCCAGAGGGTTGGAAGTCTTCTGGACCCAGTGGCATTGTAAGCATCTCAGTGCTGGCAGGGGTCTCCACACGGCTGCTCCAGCACCCAGGACTACATCAGGGTAGGTCCATGTGGCTTCTCCTTAAGGATGTCTCACAGAGAGTGAGTCTTGTGGGCAGAGAGTCTCCAAGGGAATGAGCCGAGAGAGGGACTGTCTCCTGTCTCCAAGGAGGAAATACCACAATTCCCAGAATTCTCAGGGGAAGGTCATGCCCACATAGATGCTTCATTGGCTATGACCCGATTGACAGACTAGACTCCACCCCTTCACTCTTAATCCTCTCAAATTGATGCCAGATTATGTAACTACCAAAAAGGGTAAATTTGTTCATTAATGTTTTCGAAAGGTGGCTCATGAGGGTTTTGTGAGTGGGGATTACCATGTGTATATGCTTATGAAATCTTTCCTTGCAAAGAGAAGCTGCAAAATGATACCTAACAGCTTTCCCCACTCTGGGAGCAATCATTCCCCTTAAACTGGAAAACAGATTTCTATTGTTTTGCTGGTAGTTTCCTAGATTATTAAGACCTTGCAAGTCATTCAAATATTTTTGATGTGTCAGTTACTGCCAAGATGCTGGTGACTCGAGAAAAAATCCATAGTCCTCAGCATTTGGAGAATTTACAAAAGAGTGATGTGATCAGGGAAGGAAAAAGTAGTAGATCTTAGCAAGGACTTGTATAAAGCCACAGTGCCACTTGCCTCAAAAACTACTATACATTGAGAGAAAGCCTCTATCTTGTATTTCACCCTAGGGGATTAATGTCCAGGCCTTCTATTGAAGCATAATCTCCAAGGGATAGACATGACTGCATCCTTGGTTTGTTACACAAACTTGGGCAATTATAGTTCAACCTTCCTTACACAGAAGGGCTTTCCCTTCTTGGCCATATCAATTAATTCTGAAAGAATGTAAGCATATCGATACCAATTATAAGCCGACCCGAATATCAGCCAAGGCACCCAATTTTACCACAAAAACTCCATTTAAAATGTGCTGAAAAACTCAGTTTATACACGAGTATATATAGCAAGTGGTCCCTGAAAACCACATTGCTTTTCAAGCTTTGTTTTGCTTCTTTCAGCTCCAGAGCACTGACTCTTGCTATCCCCGCTCTCTATCTCCAGGTACTTTTGTAGAACTCTGTTGGTTTACAGAGCACTGACGTCAAGGGTAGAAATTAAAGGCAAAAATCTTAAGTAGACAACTGTTGTACAGATGTATACTCATATCCTTTAAGAACATATCATCTTACTTCACATGATTATCATCACAACCTCTTACGTCTTATCAATCCACCCCTTGCCAACCTGGCACCTGTACATAATTCTTCAGCTTCGTGATTGCAATTAAGTAACACCTACACCTTAATCCTATAATCCTGTGACTATGTTTCCCCACCTATGAAAGTTTATAAGCCAACCACTTCATGCCTTTATCCC
>NW_022111324.1:45202683-45216082 GCF_000313985.2 Echinops telfairi | reverse complement strand
TCTTGCAGGAAGTGAGCCTTGCCAGCTGAAGCAGGGAACTGGCTAAGGCAGTTGCACCCTGGTCCGACCATCAGAAAGCAAGAGACCCAATAACTTGAAAGGCGAGGCTCACCAAGCCATTTGTCTCTCTGCCCTTCAATTAACCCCACATTTGTTTATGGGCCAGGTTGGCAATAAATTAACTAACACATCATGCTTTTACCTTTCAGAAATGATTTTCTGTCAGTTACCTCAGTTTTGTGACTTATGCCCTTTCCAAGTTTAATTAAGTCCTTTAAATCTCATTTTCTACACTGGAGTAATATTTGATGTTATGGTATTCTTAAAACTTTCTTAGTATTTAAATAGTACTATTTTTCAATTATGTAACATCTTTCAAGCCAGCATGAATAGTTATTTTTCTTAAACCCATTGGCATCTGATAGTAATTGATCCACCCACTTACTATAAAATAATTGATCGCTAATGTATGTTATAATAAGGAAAAAAATCTCTTAATCTTTAAAATATGACTTACATAATCTTTTACACTGCTTATGTTCTATTTTAGCACAATCATTTTAAGTCTCACACATATTACTGTACCTTCAAAGGTAAATTTAATTCATTATTGCTTGCATTTATCATTGATGGGGATTAATTGGTCATGGGGGAAGGAAAAGAACAAGAATGCAATCTGCTAAATTGGATTAAAACATCAAGCTCAATTTGTGAAAGCACATGGGATGTTGATGTTGCTAGGTGGGATTGACTTGAATTCAGTCTCACAGCAACAGAACAAAACGCTACTGGTTCTGCACCATCCTCCAAATCACTGCTATGTTTGAGCCCATTGTTGTAGCCACTGTGTCCATCCATCTCCTTGATGAGCTTCCTGTTTTTAGATGACCCGCTGCCTTAGAAAGCTTCATGTCCTCTAGGGACCAGTCTCCCTGATAACTTGTCCAGTGAGATAAACTCTTGGCATTCTCCCTTCCAAGAGCATTCTGGCTACACAAAGTGTTACCATCCTAATAGAGATTTTCAAGAGCAGGAGAAGGTTCTTGTAATGCAGCAAACAATGAAAAGGCAAAAATGGAAAGGCATTCAGCCTGAAATGAATCACCACCAAGATGAAAAAATAGAAACACCCACTGATTTCATTATTAGAAGGAAAAACTTCCTCCACTTTACAGTATAGAACAATAAGAAGATGTGGGAAATGAGATGGGAAAGTGGAGAAATTTACTTCTAGGGCTACTTAAATCTGTGGTCTTATATATTTAATTCTAAGAAGTAACCGTACTGACAATACACCATCTAAACCAACACCTTTGTCTCTTTCTTGTGTGTGTGTGTGCAATATTAGGATGGCTTTTTCTCTACAGAAGATATAGATGAACAAAAATAAAAACCACCACAAGCCCACCATCCAGAAAGAATTTCTATTAATATTTAACAACGCCATTAAGATGTAATTCACATACCATACAATTAACCCATTTTCATTATGCAATTCAATACTTTTCAGACTTTCCACAGAGTTGTGCAAACATCACCACAATCTAACTTTAGACCATTTCATTTCCCTAAAAAGAAACCCATTAGCACAGTCATTCCCCACACCCTCTCTCATAGACCACCGCTCCCTCAGCCCTAGAAAAGCACTAATCTACTTTCTGTCCCCACGGTTTTGCCTGTTCTAGACATTTTACACAAATGGGATTATATAACATGTATTTTTGTGACTGGCTTCTTTCGCTTAGCATAATGTTCCAAAAATTCAGTCATCATAAGCATTTATCAATATTTCACTTATTTTCTTGCCAGGTGATATTCCATTGTTTGGATAGACACTTACTCCTCACTTACCGATTCTCTTGTAATCCGACATTTTGTATTTAAAATCAGGGTAAAAAACTACTATCTGACTGTTTTGTACTTTAAACAACAGAAGCTGGACAGTGAGGAACGCTGAGGGGCTCCCCAACCCCCAGCTTTGTTTACTCCCATTTTCAATAAAAGAAAAGGCTACTCACTGTTTCTTAAGATGTTTGCAGATCTTAAGGTCGGGGTGTTCTCCCAATCACAGTAGTCTTTCTCCTCCAGCTCTCTCATCTCAGAACAAGGTTCTCCTCATCATGTCTGGAGTCACTTTCTGACATGTCACAATTCCTTATCAGATATATGATTTGAAAAGCTCTTCACTTCCTTGATGGTATATCTGTAACACAAACTTTTTTAGTTTTTATGAAGTCCAAGTTATTTTTTCCTTTGTCACATTTGCTCTTGGTATTACATAGCTCATAGGCATTGCTTAATCCAGCATCATGAAGATTTCCTCTTCTGTTTTCCTATATTTTCTTCTAAAGCTTTTCTACTTTTGACTCTGACTCTAAGCACTGGGCTGTTAAACATAATTTGGTGGTTCAAAACCATGAGCCACTCCTTGAGAGAAAGCTGAGGCTGTCTACCCTACATAGGGTAAGCGGTAGCTACCGTACAGGGTAGCTATAAGTCAGAAATGACTTGATGGCACTGGAGTTGGATGAGCGATGAGGTCTGTGATTCATTCTGAGCTAATTCTTGTCTGCTATGAAGTAAGAATCCAACTTCATTCTTTGGTATGAAGGTATTCCATTGATGCAACACCGTTTATTGAAGAGACTTGGTTTCCCCCATTGAATTATCTTGGAGCCTTTTTCAAACACCAAGTGACCATATAAATAAGGGTTTCCTTTTGAAGTTTTCATCATATTGCACTCCTCTCTCCCTGTTCCACCTATCTGCCCTTCACGGCTGTCAGTGAGTGGATTCTGACTCACAGGCCCCTTTCACAGGGTTTCTGAGGCTGCAAATATTTACAGGGACAGACAACCACCTTATCTCTCTCAGTTCCTTGGAGCAGCTGCTGGGTTTTAGGAGTAGCAGCCCAGTGCCTAACCCACTGCACCACGAGGCTTCTTTATCTGTCCTTATGCAACTACTATTAACATGGGCCAGGAATCCCTCCTCGTCTTTTTTTCTTGATAGATTTATTCATATTTAAGTTTCAAACACCACTGACTCATACAAAGCATACATCTTCCAACCTGTTTCTCCCTCAATAGACAATCGGCATCCTTTCATGCTATGAAGAATTCAGCATCACCTTTAAGAGCAGTCCCAGTCAGCTCCTACTCATGGCCTCCCCTTGTCTGCCTGCGTAGAACTGCGCTGATGTTTCCAATGGCTCAGTTTGCAGAAGGCGATCATCAGGCCTTGATTCCTAGGTTGCCTCCAGCTGGCTCAAATTACTTGCCTTTGCACTAGCTGACAGGGTGTTACTCATTTGCACTGCCCAAGGATGCGTGCATTTCTAACGGATGCATTCCATCCCATAGAGATGTGTACAGAATGCCTCTGTGGTTAAATAACTAGGGTGTTTCCAGAATAACAGTATTCTCAAATAATGTAGTGAACACCCCCAAAATACAGCTTGATTTGAATTAGTGATTATATTGTAAGAGGAAAAACCTAGAATAGAAATTGCTAATGAATGAGTGTGACTATTAGACACCTTTCTTTGATTTTAACATTTGTCTTATCTATGAAACCAAAGATTAACTGTAAAAAGCCTGACCCAAACTGCAACAGGTGACCCCTGGTGATGCAGTGGTTAGGCACCTGGCTGCTGAACAAAAGATCAGCAGTTTGAACCCACCAGCTGGTCCACAGACGAGCAGTCTGCTTCGGTGAAGACTGATGGGGTTGGAAACTCTGTGGGGGACTTCTACTCGTAGGGTGGCCGTGAGTTAGAATTGACTCACCGTCACAGCCAATAGCTTACAGTTTTTAGATGGCAGAAACCCGTGAGAAGCTGCTCTCAAAACTCATTGCCATTGAGCTGATGCGTGCTCATAGCGACCCTAGAGGACACAGGGGAAGTGCCCCTGTGGGTTTCTGAGACTGTCACTCTGTATGGGAGTAGAAAGCCTCCTCTTTCTCCCAGAAGCTACTGTAGAGCAATGCAAATAGTCTTACCAGGCTAGAAACAGATCATTGGCAAGACAGTGTCTGGTAATTTAAATCTCAGAAAGCTTCAAGGCTGCAGGTAGGTGGAGGGCCACCTTATTAACTGCCAGACAAGTTAACTTGACTCTACGGTCAATGGCCGTGAAAGCAAGAATCTAAAAAAATCAAATGATGTACTGCATTGGGATAAATCTGCTGTAAAAGACCCACGTAAAGAGTTTTCAAATACTGATGTTGTCTCGAGGACTCGGGAGCTGTAGCATTTTAATCCTCCATCTAGGCACGTGGAAGGAGACGGAAAGCTGGACAATGACTGAAGAAGGTCAGAGAGGTGATGCTCTCTAAGTACGGAATTGGTCAGGAATATTGAAGAGGCCATGGATTCCCAGAAGAACAAACAAATCTAGAAGTGAGGATGGCAAGACGTCATCTCAAGGACTTGGGACGTGTAATGAGGAGGGAGCAGTCCCTGGAAGGACATCATTCTTGGTAGAGAGTCCGAGAAAAAGAGGAAGATCATCCCTGCGGTAGATTGACCCAGCTGCTGAGACGATGGGCTCAAACACAGCAATGATTCCGACCATGGGACAGAACCAGCTTTATTCTTTATGGTAGGTCGGGTCTCTAGAGCGGAACCCAACTGGACCACACCTAACAACAAGGTAGAAGTGGACCAGTACCATTTGATCTCATGAACAGGAGAAGGCTGGGTTCAATCAATCACGTTTAGTCAAAAGTTGATCTGTATTTTCCCTCTCTTTTCTCTTCATAGCCCCGATTGTACCCAGGTCTTTTGAGGTCATTCCTTTTTCTGGAATCAAAATGGCCTCCCTATATGTATATAGAATAACTCCTCAGAAAAAGGGTAAGGTCAAATTTCTTGAATTTGGATTATTTTTCACACTAAAATCCACCCTAGCCGTTGACTCGATTCTCACTCAACCTTATTGGACAGAGGAGAACTGCACTTCATGGTTTCTGAGAGTAGAAAGTGCCACAGAAGCCAATGACCTCCTCTTTCCACCTAGGAGTGGCTGATGGGCTCAAACCACCAATCTTTTGGTGAATGGTCCAACACTTAATGCACTGTGCCATCTGGGCTTTTTATTTTTCTCCCTGGGTCTGAGCTGTTGGTGGTGTTGTTATTGCTAGGTACCATGAGTCTACAAAAAGGCTTCAAAAAGAATGGGAAGATAATGGAATTTTCCCACAAACTTTTTGAAGTTCCCGATATTTCAATACTTACTGCCAAACAGCCTTTCTATTTCATCAGCTTCCTCACATACTTTGTAGCAGTACTAGATGTTATCGGTTTTTGTTTTTTTAATCTTGACCAATTTTGAATTAACGTTTTATCATGGATGTGTAAGAAGAGGATTATCTTGTGATGGCAAGTTTTTAACTGATTGACTATGGCCAAATAACCAATTTTCTCAATGTCTTAAAAACCTCAAAGGTTGATGTTATTTTTATAGCCTCTATAAAATACTGATTCGCTTCGCTTCACAAACTGGATGGATGGTAAACTGCCATGGAAAGAAAATGGGTCACACTTGTCCTAAAGAAACTACTGTAGGATGTAAACTGTAACACACAGACTGGCCACTCCAGCAGGATTCCACTGGTTCATTTACATGGCTGTGGTTACCAAGGTTCATGGGTAGTGAGGGAGGTCCCAAAAGTACCCACGGTGATTAGTCTTTGATAAAAGAACTCAAAAGATTTGTGTTTAGAAATACAATGTTGATTTATTCTTTTCTTACGATACCTATCCTGGACACAAGTCAAATTGTTCATGATGTTTGCCCGAGGCATGATTTAGAAAGTGTTTAATAAGCGTCCGTTATCATGATTATCATTCTTATACAAGGCTGTGAGTGAGCTCTCTTGGGGCTGGAAACACTCCAGTCTCGGAGGTAGTTCTTGCCCTTTTATGGTTGTCCTTACTTTGATAATCTTATGACATCTATGGGCTCTCTCACGTAATTTCCCTACTTCATTTACACTCCCACACACACTGTCCCCTACAGTCACTTCTCTAGATTGTAGCATGATTGAGAAATAAACCTTTCTGGTTATATGCCATTGAGATTTTTGAGGTCATTTGTTATTCCAGCAGAACATGACACATGCATATACATGTGTGTGTGTATATATATATATATATTGTGTACACACACACACAAACCTGTGTAACTTCCTTACATTAGTTGGATGAGCTGCAGTCACATCACTCGAGCTGTGGCACCCATTGTCGTAACTCGTGGCTGTCACCCCACACCCATGTACTTCCAGTAACAGATCATACAGAATCCTTAGAATTGTTTATTACCAATTTAACCATAGAAGAAGATGTGATATAGTTGTAAATTGCTACATGTAATATTTCTTAGATTACGTGAATGCTAACAACAAAAGGGCTTGGTAAAAACCATTCCATATTGAATTACAACAGGATTGGCTCCAACATCATTAGTAGCTGAGCAGAAGACTTTGAAAAATGTATTCTTCTTCCTTCCCCTTAATTATTACCTTATTCTCAAAAAAGTTATTGATGTAGGCTCACAAATACTAGTGACCACAGTGTTGTGGCTAAGACACCATTTTGACAAAATCAACAACTATGAAAACACTGGCAGCAGCAGCAACAACGCCGGCAGTAACTTCAGCTCATTGTAATTGGGTAATCATGTCAGGTCTGACCAGAGTGCATAAAGAGGCTCAAAAAGTGAATTAGCATAGTTCTAGCCTTATAGGTCGATTGGTTCATATAAACGGGGCTTACGTAAAATGTTTTGTTATTATAGCCAACTATTTGGGCTGTGTTTTACTTTAAAAGAAATATGTATCGATGTGAAATTCTGCTGAAACACCACAGACAAACTTTACAGTCCATTTGGTGCTATCCACGCTGGCAGGGTCACCGGGGTAAGCCACAGCCCCTCTCCCGGCGGCCTCCTGGCCACGGAAGGGCTGCACCCTCACCCCTCACCCTGGCCTCCAAGAAAAGTTTTTCCCTTGTCTCCTCTAACTGGTTTCATTGTTTCCAATCCTACCCTAATTTCAGAACAGCAGTTTGGCTTTGGTCTCCTCTAGAAAGCCCACCCTGACCCCCATGCTTAGCTGCTGTGCTCCCATGCATTCCTCTGACACCCTGAATTGCCCTCTGACAGTACCCACTCTGTCTTTCCTGCCATCATTACTTTCCTAGGGCTGGCACGTAGGTTGGTGCCATAAACCTGTTGAACGAATAAATAATTCACCTTGTACATTTTCAACATTTGGCCATACCACTTTAGCAAGACCACAGGGTGTGTGATGGTAAAAGTGAAGTATAAATAGCTAACAAATGCTATTAACCTGTGCCTTCCTGCCTTCCTTGATGTAAATTTATACGGGCGTTCCAAGCCTTAGATGCTGAAAGAGTCAGGCGCAGCTATAAACTAATAGGAGACTTTCAGGATCCTGAGAAGAATGATAGGTATTATTTCTATACATGTCTCAACAGCACAGGAGACTAGCATACAGGTCAGCTTTCATTAATGCAGCATTTCCTGTTTTCAGACACAGCTTAGGGCAGACGCTTAAAATGGTTTATGTAGAATGGATGCATTCCACAGCTCCAGTCTAACTGAGTCACCCCGGTAGTTTCCGTCCCTCCCTGCCATGAGGCAGATGCATAAAGAAATGCATTTGTAATGCGGTCTGTGATTTCCAGGTGAGCTTTCTCTGGCCCTTGATGAAAAGCTCTTCATAAAACCATGCTGTGAAGACCTCTCATGAAGTAAACAGAAATAGTACTTTAAATTAACTGCCTTGTGCTTTAAGGAGCTGCAGGCAGAACTGTGAATCTGAGTTCTTTGTTAATGAGCATATGGGGGGTGGACAGTGGGGCACAGCCACCTGCAAGTCCGGAGTATTTCGGAGGCTTGCTTATGAACCCAGAAAAGATGACGGGCATGATGGGAAACATTAGGCTCCATCCAGTATGCCTACATCACGTGCAAAAAGGAGTTGTCACTCGCGGAGCTGCACTTTGGCAAGGGAACAGCCCATGAGAGAAGACCGAAAGGAAGCGCCAGGAGAGGAAAGCCTGCGGCAAAAGTTCAAGGTGCCCGTGGGAACATGAAGACTATTTTGCATCAGGCTAGGCCTTAGAAAAGTTCTAATTAAATGGTGTATTCGTCTGGATACTTTGGAGAAACAAATCCACAGCAACTCATGTATAAGAGAGAGTTTTATAGAAAGGTTAAGTGTGCATCAAGAGAACATCCCAACCCAGTGTTGCCCAAGCCCACAAGTCCAACATTAACCCATTATGTCCAACACCAATCCACAAAGTCCTCCTCCATCTCACAAAACAGAGGCTATGATGCCGACTGCAGGAGGAAAGCTGAGTCAGTGAACGTGTAAGCATCTCAGAGCTGGCAGGGGTCTCCACACGGCTGCTCCAGCACCCAGGGCTGCATCGGGGTAGGTCCATGTGGCTTCTCCTTGGGGATGTCTTGCAGGAAGTGAGCCTTGCCAGCTGAAGCAGAGAACTGGCTAAGGCAGCTGCACCCTGGTCCGACCATCAGAAAGCAAGAGACCCGAGAACTAGAAAGGCGAGGCTCACCGAGCCATTTAATCCTCTGCCTTTCAATTAATCCCACGTGTATTTATTGGTCAGGTTGGCACAATAAACTAACTCAAACGGAAATTACAATCAAGTAGAGGCTACCAAGGAGCCCTGATGGCGTAGGGGGCTACATACACATTGGGCTGCTAAGCACAAAGTCTGCAGTTTGAAACCACCGGCTGCTCTGAGGCAGAAGGGTGAAGCTTTCTACTCCTGCAGATTTACAGAGCTAGAAACCTGCCAGTGCAGTTCTACCCTAGCCTATCGATGTGCTCCGAGTCAGAATCAACTAGATTGCTACAAGTGAACGAGAGGCCCCCAGCGAATAATTGGACAGCAGTGAAGTTATTATGTCAGATATGTAGTGGTAGATCCATGGCATTAAAGCATTTGTCAAAGCCCATAGAGCTATACAACAGGGAAGCCAACTGTAAACTCTGCTCTTTAGTTACTAATGTTTCAATATTGCCTCATCAATTGTCACAACAGTGCCACACTAATGGAAGGTGTTAATAATGGGGGAAAGTGTGTGTGTGTGTGTGTGTGTGTGTGTGTGAAGTCGCTGTCCTTTCTGTATAATTTTTCTGTAAACCGAAAACTGCTCTAACTAAAGTCTATTAAAAAAGATAAAAAGAGGGAGACATGCTCTGTAAAGCAGGAAGCTTTCAGTGGGTGTGGTATTCATCACGTCAGTTGGTCATGTAGCAGAATGCTGTAAAATAATTCCTTCTGCATAAGTAAAATACTGGGAGGTGATGCCTGGACTCTGGTGAATGCACTCAAACCTAAGATTTTTCAATATATGAAATACTTAAAATTGCTTCACAAACAAATTCCAAACTAGGAAAATCCGTCTTTCAGTCTGTAAATCTATAAGAGAGCAGGAAGCCTCATCTGTTGTCCTCAGAGCCGTTGGTGAGTTCAAACTTCCGACCTTGTGGTTAGCAGCCTCGCATGTAACACACTGTGCCACCAGGGCCCCTTGATTGTCTAACTAAAAAACTAAAAGTAACCCATTTATTATTAGTAATTTGAAGAGCATTTAGCAAGGTGGCTATTAAGATCAATATATAAAAATTCATTGCATTTTTAGAAGTTAGCCAATAATTCAAAAACAAAATTTCTTTAAAAAGAAGCATCATTTATCATAATATAAACTGTAATAGATCTAGGATTAAATCTACCCAAAGACATGGAAGCATCTATAAAAAAATGAGAAAGCTGTACTGAAAGCATTAATGAAAATCTCAGTAGAGGTGCGTGTTGCCATTAGGTGCCATCAAGCAGTGCTGGCAAAGACACTGAAAGCACCGTGGACTGGCAAAGGAACAAAGAAGCCGGTGTTGGAAGAAGCACAGCCAGAATGCGTTTTAGAGGCCAGGATGGTGAGACCTCATCTCACACACTTTAGACATGCCGTCGGGAGAGACTCGCCCCTGGTGAAGGACATCTTGCTTGGTAAAGCAGCAGGGCAGTGAGAAAGAGGCCGGCTCTTGACGAGATAGATTGTCACAGTGGCTGCAACAACAGGCTCAAATAGGAGAGCCATTGTGAGGGTGGTCCGGGTCCAGGTAGGGTTTCATTCTGTTGTAGTCAGGATCACTATGAACTGGGACTGAGGCAAAGGCACCGCAGACACTGGTCTGTTGTAACAAACTGATAAGCACTGGAAGCACCCAACCATCTATGCCACGAAATTTGGAAGACAGCTATTTGGCCAACAGACTGGAAGAGATCCATATTTGCACCCATTCCAAAGAAAGGTGACCTAACAGAATGTGCAAATTATAGAACAATATTATTAATATCACATGACAGTAAAATTTTTACTAAAGATCATCCAACAACATTTATGGCAATACATTGCCAGTGAGATGCCAGAAATTCAGGCTGGATTCAGAAGAGGACATGAACCAAAGGATAACATTGGTGATGTCAGATGGATGTTGGCTGAAAGCAGAGAATACCAGAAAGATATTTGCTTGTGCTTTGTTGCCTATGCAAAGGCATTTTACTCTGTGGACCATAGCAAACAATGAGTAGCCTTGAGAAAAATGGGGATTCCAGAATACTGTGCTCATGTAAAACCTGTACGTGGATCAAGAGGCAGTTTTAAGCACAGACCACGGGAATACTGCGAGGTGTAAAATCTAGAAAGATGTGTGTCAGAGTTGTACCCTCTCACCATACATATTTATCCTGTATGCTGAGCAAATCATCAGCAAAGCTGGATCATTAGAAGAATGTGGCATCAGGATTGGAGGAAAGCTTATTAACAACCTTTGATACACAGATGACACTACTTTGCTGAAAGTAAGAAGAATTTGAAGCACTTGCTGATGAAGATCAACAATTGCAGCCTTCAGTATGGATGACAGCTCAATGTAAATCAAATCCTCACAGCTGGACCGTTAGGTAACAGCATGATCAGCGGAGGGAACACTGAAGTTGCAGTCTTCCGGATTTCTTCTGCAAGTTTCTTGGATTCACGGTGAGTGCTCACAGAAACAGCAGTCAGAGATCACATGACACACTGCATTCAGTAAGGTAAGTGTGCTGCACAGGACCTCTTTAAAGTGTTGAAAAGCAAGAATGCTACTTTGAGGACTAAGGGGCACCTGATCCAAGCCATGATATTCTCAATTGCCTCGCATGCATGGGAAAGTTGGACATAGAATAAGAAAGACAGAAGAATTGATGCATTTGAATGATGGTGCTATCAAATAATATCGAAAGTACTGTGGACTGCCAGAAGGACAAAACTATCTGCCTTGAAAGAAGCACAGCTAGAATGCTCCTTCTAAGTACGGATGGTGAGATTCCATCTCAAGTATTTTGGACATGTTATCAGGAGAGACAAGTCCCTGCAACAGGACATGATGCTTGGTAAAGTAGAAGGGCAGCAAAAAAGAGGATGAGTCCACACAGTGCCTGCGACAATGGACTCAGAGTTAACAACAATTGTAAGGATGGTGCAGGACTGGGTAGTGTTTCAATCTGTTGTACATTCAAGTTGCTATGAGTCGGAGCCAATTCAATGGCACTTAACAACAACAGGCATTGTTCAGAATTTGATTCTCTGCTTACCATTTTACAAATCCGATAATTGATGGAATTTTGTACTGACTGCTTTCTAATTCTGCACATTTCTAACCATGCTTTCTCCTCTACCATCCATATACATCGAGAGCTGGGCATTGTGGGACACACATGACATCTATCCCTCCACCTTCCTACTCTGAAATGAATAGCAGTATTGTAGCAGTCACACTATATAATATCAATGAAAACAACTGTTTTTATGTTACACTTACAACAGCACAAAATTTTTAAAAAGAAGTGTTGAATGATACAATGAAACTCAGAAGGCTACACACACACACACACACACACACACACACACACGTTGTATTGTGACATGTTTATAAAATCCAGAAGCCAGAAAAGCAATACACTTACTCCTCACTTATCTATACACGATTAAGTTTATTATGAGAAAATCACCTGTAGGCAAAAATGGAGAATGATCTCATCATTACGTAACTGCTGAACCATCGTGAATTTGCCACCTAACCTCACCCATCAGTCAGCATTACTCTGGCCTGGTATCTTGGCGATGTTATTGCCAGAAGTGAGTGGTTAAAAAATGGTTGGATAGATTTTTTTTTATTACTATTGTAGTAAACATAACGTGTGTGATAGCAAGAAGCCAGTAAAGGAGGCATGTTTTGTTTAGGCTTGGATGCAATTACTATAGAACTAGAAGGGTAGGATAAACAAAATTCAGGCTAATGGTTCCCTAAGAGGCAAGAGGTGGCACCTGGAAGGCGCTAATTGCTGGCAGAGTGGTGGATTCAGATTTTCGTTTTTTTAATTGTGCTTTAAAACTTTGGAATGTTTTACATATATCACTTTGATATTCATCAAATATTAGGCTGAAACAGGTCAAACATTTTCTATGCAACACTGGCACCACCCAAACCCGGATATTTCTTAGAACATCGACCCCTTCCTTCTATGTCCCCTCACTTCTCAAGTACTAGTCTTGGGACTCGGGACTCCAGAAGCCGGCAAAAAAGAGAAATGACACTCTACAGAGACCAGGAACCCGATTTATCTTTTTGTGGTCTGGAGTACATGATTTTTTCTCCGAGGAAAAGCAGGATCGGTTGCGGTCCCCCTTTCCCTTTTACCGTAACCTTCTCACTATGGACGTGTGCCAGTGCCCCGCGTCAGGCCCTCCTTTCCGGGCGGTCCCTCGTTCTCGCAGGCCACCCGTGGCTACGTAGAATCTTCCTACGGGAGCGCAACTCGGCCCGAGCCAAGCCCGCTAGGGCGGGTTTTGCAGCATCAGCCCAGACAGGAGAGGGGGCGTGGCAAGGCGCGGGGCTTCCCGGGCCCCGCCCCTTCCTTGCGACAACCCCGCCCGCTCCCAGCCAGACTCCGCCTCCCCAACGTGGCTCCGCCTTCCCTGCCGCGCGGCCGGAGCGCCGCGGCCTTTCCCAAAACCCGGAGAGGTGGATCCGGCGCGCCGTACCGCTCCGCCCCGGCCACCGTCTGGACAAGTCCGACCGGAAGTTCTACCCAGCGCCTCGTGGGCGCTGCCGCCCCGAGCACTAGCGGATGCGGCCCCGGTCTGCGTGGGTGAGCGGGACCAGGCCCCGGGCCTCTGTCGGAGCCCATCCCCGACCCCCTCCGGTCTCCTAGCAGCGCGGTGACGCGCACGCCCTTGGGGCCGTGGGCTGCGCGCTGGGATCGGGGCGACGCCCGGGGCGGCCGGCCGCGCGC
>NW_022111324.1:45197633-45202088 GCF_000313985.2 Echinops telfairi | reverse complement strand
AATTGGAAGGCCCTCAGTAAGCTGGATGGACACAGTGGGTGCATCTCTGGGCTCAAATACAGCCGTGTGAGCCTGGTACAGGACCGGTGTTGCCTTCTGTGCTTCGTAGGGACCCTACGATTTAGACAGTCTGAAGGACACCTAATAATCCACACCTAATTGTGAAGTATCCTTTTTGTTTTCTTTACGGAAATAGAAATGAAGGATTTAGTCCAGAATGCCACTAATAACTGATATTTCAGTTAGTAGAAAGGAAATCAGAAATAGACAGTGGGCAGTCTGCACTAAGGAGCGTGCAGGGCTTCACCCTGAATATAAGCAGTAAACATTTTTTGTCACCAGAGCAAATTCATGAATGGAAAAAAAGCTTGGTATATGTAGTGTCATGATGTCTTTTTGTTTTAAGATAGTATTTTATTGAGTTTTTGGGAAACGTTTATACAGGACATTATTGCCCCTTTTGGTAATTCCCAGAGAGCCTCCGTGGCTTAGTGGTTATGCATTGGGCTGCTGTTGGGAACCACCAGCCGCTCCGCAGGAGATAGATAGGGTTCCTACTCCCGGCAAGAGTTAGTCTCTGAAACCCACAGGGACCTTGACCTGTGGGGTCAGATGAGTGAGCAACAACTCTGATGGCTGTGAGTTTGAGTGTTTTTAGTCAGTCTCACTTCAGCATGTCCATGTGAGCGCTGTTTGCCTACTGTCCACACGTCCACTTGCTACTTGTGTGCGCTTCTTGTTTCTATGACAAAGTGGCGCCAAAAACTAAAGTACTGGTCGGAAGCCATCCCTCAAAGGCTAAAAGCAAACTTTCAAGTGCTATTTACATAGTATTTATATTGTGTCAAGTATTGTATGTACTCTCGAGATGATTTAAAGGGCACTGGAGGGTGTACATGGATTATATGCAATTATGACACCATTTCATATAAGGACCTCCACATCCTCAGATTTTGATAGCTGGTGGTTCCTAACGTTGAGGGCTGACTCTCATTTCCCTGCCCCCCCCCCCTTCTCCTCTTCTCTTTTGTGTAATTGTTGACCTGGTGGCCTCATGCTGAGTTTGTTCGGTAGGACACTGATCTCACACGAAATATCCTTTCTTCTGCGTGCTGCTCTGCCATTTCGCTAGAAGGTGCTCTCAAAGGATGGGCTTGGTTCTGGGTTAAGTCTCAGGGCGGTAGTCTCGGGGAGCCCTCTTGTTTGCTGCTCATTTGTCTGTTTTTTTGTTTGCTTTAAATAAGAAGCTGAGTTCTCCATCTATTTTTGCCATTCGATCTGGGACCAATTATTGTGACAGCGGTCAGACTGGCCCGTGGTGAGCAGGGCACCATCCAGTTCTTCTGGCCTCAAGTTGGATGAGGTCGTGGCTCATGCAGACTTGTTTCTTCTCTGAGCCTGGGTTATCTAATTTCTCTTTTGGCTCTGGCAAGTAGAGCACACTCGTTGTGCTTTAGATGGCTCATAGGTCACGTCGTTATGGCTTCTCCATTCCTTTGAGTGTCCAGGGACCCTAGACTGACTAGGAGCACCATGTGGTATTTTATGGAAGTTGTGAATTTGACTGAGGGTTAAGTAAGTCTCATCGTACAATTTCCTCAGCAGAATTTTGAAAGATGTTTATTCCAAGATCGCTCAAACTCAAGAGGGATAATAGCGATGACGGCAAAGGCTGTGTGTCTAAGAAAATAAAGCAAGAGGAAGAGCTTCAGTTGGGTGGAAGCAAAGATTCTCCAGTTGAGACTTCACCTACAAAAGAAGAGGCAACCCCCAGTAGGCCCACCCCTGTGGCAGGCCTGCCCCGCAGTCCAGCTGAGCAGTTGGCTGGGGGCTGTTTGGTGGAATCCGAGCAGAGTGGTGCAAAGGACACTGATCTTCTTGAGGAACCTGTGAAGTCATTTTCCAAAACACAGCGCTGGCCCCAACCCGGAGAGCCTGTCTGTGTTATGTGTGGTCGCTATGGAGAGTATATCTGTGATAAGACCGACGAAGATGTGTGCAGCCTGGAGTGTAAAGCAAAACACCTTCTACAAGTTAAGGGAAAGGAGGAGGAAGGGAAACCCAGCAGTTCCCCCAGAGCTGATTCTGGTCCAGAACATCCGCTTGGTGCTTTTTATACCTACAAAGAGCACCCCTTTATTGTGAACCTTCAGGAGGACCAGGTTGAACATCTTAAGCAGCAGCTAGGAATTGTCATTCAAGGACAGGAAGTCCCCAGGCCCATCGTGGAGTTTGAACACGGTGGCTTCCCTGAGGCTTTGAATCACAACTTGAAGAAGGCAGGCTATGAAGTTCCAACCCCCATCCAAATGCAGATGATTCCTGTTGGACTTCTGGGAAGAGACATCCTGGCCAGCGCTGACACAGGCTCCGGCAAGACGGCTGCTTTTCTTCTTCCTGTTATCCTGCGGGCTTTAGTCGAGGTAAGTTCAAGCTCATGTGTATTAGTCTCAGAAACAAGTCACAAGTTACCATGGTTCTGCCTTAGCTGAGGAGGCCAGCCGCTCAACAGGCAAATGCTTGGCTGACTGAAATGTTGGCAGTTCAGACCCCCGTGGCTGCTCTGCACGAGAAAGGTTTGTTGGCTTGCTCCTGTAGGACTCCCAAGACCAAACTCACCATCACCCAGGAAATGCTGACTGTAGTGACCGCATAGGCCAGCGTATAACTGCTGTGTGGGTTTTTAGGACTGTAACTGCAGGGACAGGCAGCCTCGTCTTTCGGGCTGTTGGTGCCTTGTGGTTAGCAGCCCAATGTAAACCCACTCACTGCACCACGAGGGCTCCTCCTGTGGCAATTGTAACCTAGAAAACCCCATGGTGTGGTTCTGCGCTGTCACAGACGTTCCCTCAGTCCTGGACACCTCACAGTATCAGCCTGCACTGTATTAAAATCACACACTGTGTTCGAGCGTAGATTCAAAGCGCTCGGCTTCGGAGAAGGCTTTGGGCCACAGTGGGAAGTCCAACTGCTATTGAGTCTTGATCTAAATTCAAGCTTCATTAGTGTTCTTCCTGACCCTTAAGCCAGCAATACTTTATATCCAGACAAGTCCTGGGGAAAACCTGGGAAGGGCAGCTTCTCCCGCAGATTGTGTGTTTGAAAGTGGATTGCAGCTCTGGAGCAAGCTCAGGAAGAGACAGCGTTGCCCTCAGGCTTCCAAAGAGCTGGGGAACTTTTCCTGGGTGTGCCTGTAATCATTTACTGAAAACCGCTTCACAGTAATCGTTTAAGTTAAAAGTTGAGGTTCTGATAACTGATTCAGGGTCATGTGACCCTGTGTCATCCCTGACCATTCAGGTAGTCCAAGCCCCAGCATCAATCTGGAAATAGAATATGCTTCCCTTGTACAAAACTGGAATATTTAGAACATTAAAAGATTTTTTCTTATATTAAACTAAAGACCTCTTCATTGAAAAGATGAATATTTATTACCCATACAAAGCGCTATATTTTAAAATAAATTCTCTGTTAAAGGAAATACATTTTTTTTAATTTAGCAGAGGTGGGAAGGATCCAGCTGACTTAATGGGGTGTCATTTTTAATCTGAATTTAGTTGCCTTGGGTGTTGCATTTAGAAGAAACAAGCCCATATATACCAAAGTTGACACACGAGAGTTTCAAAATACAACCTTAAGTGTGATTTGAGGTTTGTCTTCAAATAATGCTACGTTACCTTACTTTACCTGTTTGTTTATGGTACATAAAGCACACTCATATGTAATTAGTGTAACAAACACTGTCAGTAATTAGTATTTGCTAAGTATTTGGCCACTATGAGGTAGTATCGACTTGATGGCAGTAAGTTTGGGTTTTTGGGGTGTTAGTGAAATATTTGGTGGCATAGTGGATTACAAATTATGCTGTGTGTTACGAACCACAACGTCAGCACTTAGAAACTAGTGTCTCCTCAGGAGAAATACGAGGCTCTCTACTCCAGGCTCTCTACTCCCCTAAACAGTCATAGCTCCGGAAACCCACAGAGGTAGTTCTGCCATGCACTGTAGGATCACCATGAGTTTGGTTTGGGTTGTGGTATTGGTGGTCCTGTGAGGTGTGGCAAGGAGGGAAATGCCTAGGGGAAAATGGGCAAAGAGAGGGAAAATTTGGAAAAACGCAAGAACAGTAGAAAATACGTGAGGGGAAATAAAGCATTGGGCGGCTGGGAGGGAAAGTGGGGTGCCATCCACTACCTGGATCTCAAGGAGCCCTGGGAGCAAACCCTCCAATCCCCACACTGGCCACTGGGCACCCTCGGGTCACGCATGAGGCCTCTTTCTTGCCTCATTTTAATCTTTCACTATATTTGGGGGGGGGGGCGGTCGGGGAGGAGAGTTCCGTGGACAGGGAGAATTAATTCCAGCTTGAGTTAGGCTGGGCAGAATATATTCTCGGGAAATGTTCCTGGAATCCCTGCGGAGATTGAGTGCCGAGATCAGGAGGACCGAGTTCCG
>NW_022111324.1:45164678-45194661 GCF_000313985.2 Echinops telfairi | reverse complement strand
GATGTGTAAAACAGAGAAAGCTTCTGTAAAATAGGTTTTAATAATAAAACAAGGTCAGCAATATGTACTTCTAACGTAAACGGAAGCATTTTTGAAGGACATCAAAATTGAAGTTGGAGTAATTAATGCATTTTAACTGTAGATTCCTATCAGCCTGTGCATGAAACTTACTTTGTTTGAACAGAATGGAGAAAACTCTGATTCACATTGATAAATGAACTCAGACTCACTGCCATACATCAAGTCGATTTCTACGCACGGCGACTCTACAGGACAGGGTAGAACTGCCCCGGTAGATTTCTGAGACTGCACCGCTTTATGGGAGTAAGAAAGCCTCATCTTTTTTCCCATGAAACTGCTGGTGGTTTCAAGCAGCTGACCTTGTGGTTAGCAACCCAGCCTGTAACCCACTACACCTTCACACAGAGAGGTAGCTGCACGTTCTCATACAAGAGGTTTAAAGAACCAACGTTGTCTTCTGAGGGCATTCTTGAGGGACCCTGGTCATGTAGTGGTGTTATGTGCTCCGCATCATTGACAATTTGATA
This sequence comes from Echinops telfairi, assembly GCF_000313985.2. Lineage (NCBI taxonomy): Eukaryota > Metazoa > Chordata > Mammalia > Afrosoricida > Tenrecidae > Echinops > Echinops telfairi. Next base: position 45,194,113 of record NW_022111324.1, on the reverse strand, counting down.
CCGCCAGCCCCTCTCAGGGAGAAAGGCTGCTCTTTCTATTCCTGTAAACAGAGGCTCGGAAACCCACAGGAGGTCGCTATGAGTCAGCATCGACTTGATGGCAGTGAGGGGTTTTTTTTGGGTGGGGGGGATATTCTTTGGTTCAACAAAAATGACCAGTAAGCCCTAGTGCCACTGTTGGATAAGCATTAGACTGCTAACTGCTGGTAGACGCTTCAGACCTACCAGGTAAAAGATTTACACCAGATTATATAACGGCTGCACTCCCACAATACTCTCTACTTCTCTGCTAGGTTCAATAAATCACTGCAGTGGCCACACAAACTCACTGCTCTAGCTCTGGATATAGAATCTGGGGTCTTAAAGGCTTGAAGGTAAACAAGCGGCCATCAGAAGCAACAAAGCCCACATGGAAGTAGCACACCAGCCTGTGTGATCACGAGGTGTTGAAGGGATCAGGTATCAGGCATTAAAGAACAAAAAATCATATCATTGTGAATGAGGGGGAGTGCGGAGTGGGGACCCAAAGCCCATCTGTAGGCAACTGGACATCCTTACAAGAAGGGTCATGGAGAGGAGACGAGCCAGTCAGGGTGCAGTGTAGCAACGATGAAACATACAACTTTCCTCTAGTTCCTAAATGCTTCCCCCCCCCCCCATCATGATCCCAATTCTACCTTACAAATCTGGCTAGACCAGAGGATGTACACTGGTACAGATAGAAATTGGAAACACAAGGAATCCAGGACAGATAAATCCCTCAGGACAAGTGGTGAGAGTGGCAATACCGCGAGGGTGGAGGGAAGGAGAGGTAGAAAGGGGGAACCAATTACAAGGCTCTACATATAACCTTCTCCCTGGGGGATGGACAACAGAAAAGTGGGTGCAGGGAGACTTCAGACAGTGTAAGATATGACAAAATAATAATAATTTATAAATTATCAAGGATTCATGAGGGAGGGGGGAGTGGGGAGGGAGGGGAAAAAATGAGCTGATACCAAGGGCTCAAGTAGAAAGCAAATGTCTTGAGAATGAAGAGGGAAACAAATGTACAAATGCGCTTGACACAATGGATGTATATATGGATTGTGATAAGAGTTGTAAGAGCCCCCGATAAAATGATTTAAAATAAAATTATTTAAATTAAAAAAAGAAAAAGAAAGTTCAAAATGAGGATCTTGGAGTCTGGTGGGCACCCTCCACTTCTGACTTTCTTGTGTCTGAAATGGTTCATTTTATGCACAAAAAGATGGCAAATTTGACCTAGCCCCTCATTACAGGGTTTTTACAATTGCAGTTAGCTCTGTTAATAATCCCTCATAAAAGTCTCATATGTCCTGTGTAAAGATGTGGAGACCAGCCAGCTCTGACCTCTTCTGGCTTCCCTGCTGCCCCACGGCAGAGGTCAGACATGTCCCCCCTCCATCATGCTTTACCCGATTCTGACCCCAGCTGTACCGTCCATGACACTCGACTTCCCTGAGCTTCAGTAATCCCTGATCACACTGGCCACACGGAGCTCATAGACAGGACTCACAACAGTGGGGTCTTACTAGGGAAGTTAACAGGGTCCCACAGCCAGGATTAGTAGACGGCAAGGATTCCGGCCTTGGTCCACACCAACACCACTCCTCAGCCAGCAGCCAAGTCCCTCTTTGGCCCTCAGCCTCTCAAAATCTGAAAAAAAGAGGAGGAGGAGGAGGGAAGCATGTAGCTTCCAAACCAGGAGAGGGAAAAGAGGCACTACAAGGGATAAGTTCAATGTAAAGTAAGGAGATGATTGTAAAGGTTTCTGCTATTGCCCAAGGACAAAAACAGAATCCAATAGTTTCGTGGCTCCAGATCCTTAGGACCCTGAGTGTGCATCTTTTGTAGTGGTTCTGCCATGCTGTTATTGTGTATTTAAAAGTGGAGTACAGTGGCATCCCTCAGGTCAGTGGTTCTCAACCTTCCTAATGCCACAACCCTTTAATACAGTTCCTCATATTGTGGTGACCCCCAAACATAACATTTTTTCGTTACAACTTCATAACTGTAATTTTGCTACTGTTATGAATCGGGCGAACCCTGTGAAAGGGTTGTTTGACCCCCAAAGGGGTCGCGACCCACAGGTTGAGAACTGCTACATTAGCTCATTGATCTCTACTGTCTTTTATGTCAGCTGCTTTCTCATTTACTCCTCTCAATCATTACTGAGAACAGAGACGCCATGATTAAATGTTACAGCTACATTTTCCACCCAGATTTGTCTGACTAAACAGCCCTTACACTTAACCACTATTCCAACTAATAGATGATAAGACTATTAATAGCTTAAAACAGCCTTTTAATTAATAAATGAAGTAATAGGCTCAAGGACGGGAAGGAATGGGCCCTTGTTCCCAGAGCTAGATTGTGCTCAGGCAGCCCGCACAGCCCTTCCCACACCGCACCACCGGCGGGCCTCCCTGCTCGCCCAGCCGCAGAGCTGTCACAGACCTCTCTTCATGCACGCTTCTCATTCTTCTTCGGCCTGTGGGTTTCAGCCTGAATGAGGTGAGGGTTAGTTGGGGCTGGACAAAAACCAAAAAACAACTCACCGTGGCCTGTGTGCGTCAGAGTAGAGCTCTCCACCCCGTTTCCAAGGCTGGGCCTTTCAGAAGGAGATCGGCCAGCCTTCCTTCCAAGGCGCCCCTGGGTGGGTTGGGGCTGCCAACCCTTCACCAAGAAGTTGAGTTTTTATGAGGCTACGTAAACCCACACCCGGTGTCTTCAAGTTAATTCTGATCTACAGCAACCCTACAGAGCAGAGTAGAACTGCCCCACGGGGTTGCCCAGACTGTACCCCTCTGTAGGTTGCCCAGACTGTACCGCTCTGCAGGTTGCCCAGGCTGTACCCCTCTGCGGGCTGCCCAGGCTGTACCCCTCTGTGGGTTGCCCAGGCTGTGCCCCTCTATGGGTTGCCCAGGCTGTACCCCTCTGTGGGTTGCCCAGGCTATACCTCTCTGCAGCTTGCCCAGGCTGGACCTCTCTGCAGCTTGCCCAGGCTGGACCTCTCTGTGGGAGCTGCCTGCCACATCTTTCTCCTGCAGAGCAGCTGGTGGCTTGGACACTGGCGTTTTGGTGCCCAGCAGAGGGCTCAGACTCTGTGCTGCCAGGAGCCTGATAGATCCCTCCAAAATGGCGTCCTAATGGAATCTTGTACTTAGGAGCATTTATTTCTCAATGGTTTGTATTATAAAGTGATCAGGAACCATGTTTGATAGTCACTGTTGAATTCCTAATGCTTAACACAGTGTCTGGCACCTGGGAAGAGCCATTCAATAAATATCGTCTAACTGAAAGAATGAATATTATATCATTTGTATGTTTTTGAATTTTGCTTTTATCTTTCATTTAGGTTATCATAGCCACCCCTGGGCGTCTCCTGGATATAATAAAACAGAGTTCTGTAGATCTCTGCGGTGTAAAAATCGTAGTGGTAGATGAGGTAAGTAGTGTCTTTTTCTTTCCTAAATTGGTTACATAAATGCATATACTCTGTGAAAAGTGCGTAGTTCTATAATTTCGTTGTGTTATCCAGGCATTTTCTCTCCCAAAGAGAAAACAGCCGTTTAGCCATCATTTTTCATTGCTGTCACTGTTCTGAGGCTGGCCTCTGGGCAGCACTGCAGCGCAGACTGACATGTAATGTGCCACAACGGAGCTCTCGCTGTCTCCTCCTCCTGACAGAAGCACAAGCTCGGTGGATGCTGTATTCTCAGTGAGAAGAATTTAAAATGTGTCATGTCTGGAAATAACTTAGTTGGGAGACCTGTATTAATTTGCTCTTTTTATTTAATTCACATACACATGCACACATGCACGCACGCCAATTTATTCTGCGACATTGGTTGTCTCGTGAGTCTCCGGGTCTACCTTGGGCTCCTCAGTTTTGTTGTCCGGTGTTCTGCCCCTCTGGCCTCCATAGCTCTGCTGCCTTTTGGGTTTTATAGGCTCCATTGTTCTGAGGAACGTGCTCCTCCCAAGTGTTACTGTTCTTTTTGTGTGAAAATACACGTGTGCACACATGGCATACCCGCTGTGTGCTTTCAGTTTGCATAATAAGACAAGGTGTGTTATTTTACAACAGTCCAAGGAGAGTTACGAAAGCCTGCCTGCACTGGGCCTGTGTCCTTCCCTCTTGCCTGCAGTGCCCATCTGTCCCGCAGACACAGGGGGCAGGTTACCCAGCAGGGCCCGGAAGGTGGGGTGCCAAGTGTTGGCCAGTGGTAACAACCTTGCCTGCCTTATGGGGACCCTACTTAAATAGTAATTGGGCACCAGAGGAGTGTTAAGACTCACACGTTTGGGGCTTGACTATCTCACCTACCATGAGGTCTTGGGGGAGTCATTTATTCTTCCAGAGCTGTGGTGAGGATAAAGGAATGACTGAAAATATCTTATAACCGGAAATGCCATGTGTAAATATGAAACAGAATTATTCAGTCCTTTTAAAAGGCCTGCTAACTTGCCTTCGCACTCCAGGTAGCTTGTTCATCTATCTATGGATCTGCTAGTACACTGTTGTTGTTACTGGTACTTCAGGAGGGTGTATGTAACAGTATTTGCCTGTGTTGCCTTTAAAGGTTTATGGGATTCCATGCACACATATGTAGGAGAGGGCTTCAGAAAGTTCATGGGAGTGGCGATTCCGGGAGGGCAGAGGGAGAGTGGGGTGGAAAAGGGGAACCAATTACAAGGATCTACATATAACCTCCTCCCTGGGGGACGGACAACAGAAAAATGGGTGAAGGGAGACATCGGACAGTGTAAGATATGTCAAAATAATAATTTATAAATTATCAAGGGTTCATGAGGGAGGGGGGAAAATGAGGAGCTGATGCCAGGGGCTTAAGTGGATTGCAAATGTTTTGAGAATGATGAGGGCAATGAATGTACAAATGTGCTTTACACAATTGATTTATGCATGGATTGTGGTAAGAGTTGTATGAGCCCCTAATAAAATGATTAAAAAAAAAGTTCATGGGAAGGTGGAATTGCAAGTTATGGAGTTTCCTTTGACTGGGGATATTTCTACATAGGTATTTCTAGGTTCTGCATAGAAATCCCCGGATATCCTAGAGCATGTAGGGAGCAAAGCTATGAAACCTTGTTAACGACAGCCAAACCCAGAGGGAAGGAGTGGCTGGGCCTGAGACCATAGTCTCAGGAGATGTCAAGGTCAGTTGGCCTAGCCTAGCCCACACTGACAGTGTTCTGCAGCCACTTGGTGACGAGTGACAGAGGTCTTAAAAGCTTGTGACAGCCATGCTTGTAGCAGCCAGCAGTATCTCCCCACCTGGGCAAAGAAGAGGGATGAACATCAAAGATACATAGAAACAATTAGTCCAGAGGACTAAGGGGCCCCGTGGACTGCACCTCCACATCCCTGAGACCAGAAGTTTATGATGCCTGGTTCTCCAAAAATAAGAGAGCCTGGATTTAGTGGGACAAATGTGAGAGCATAACTCAGGATCATAGAAAAAGACCAGGCTTACTCAGATAGAGTGGCTCGCAGACCCTCACGTCTTCTTTCAGCCTAACAATAGATAGGCCTATACACTGGCTGTTGACCATAAGGTTAGCAGATTGAATTCACTAGCTGTGGGGAAGAGATGGAGGCTTTTTCTGCTCTCCTAAGTGCGTAAAGCCTCAGAGACCCTCACAAGGGCCACGATGAGTGGGGACCGACTGAATGGCAGTGAGCTCTAAGAGGGGACAGCCTCCTTAGAACAACCAGCCATACGAAGCAAAGGGATCCGGCCAGAGGGCAGCCCGGGCAGGAAAGAAGCACGCATGGCCAGGGGAGACGCAGGGATGCTGTGGAGAGGGCTGCTGCATTGCGGGGATGTGAATCAGTGTCATGAATCAAAATGCGTATGGATTGCTGAATGGAAAGCCAGTTTGTTTTAGAAACGAGTATCCACATCACAGTACAAAGGTTTTTGTTCTAAAGGGCTGCGGAATCAGCTTTTCCTGGCATGGCCTTTCGATGGAATTGATTTGCGGGCTCTGATTCACTTCTGACTTAGCCTCCTTGAAGGTGTGACCGGGCTGCTCTGGGCTGCTACGCCCGTGTTCTTACATTCTTCTCGTCTTCGGCCGGAGAAATCCTTTTCATCTGCCACTTAGAGTCAGCTCCCACCCACCCTCGCTTCTCTTCATCATTTTTGTCTCCTTTAATTATGAAGCTTTCATTGTCACCTCAGGCTGTGCTCATCATTGTAGTGAGAAGCAGTATTCCTTCAGCAAGCCTGTTGGGCGTGCCCAGCGCACTGCTTCTCTTCCAGCCTCCGTGCGGAACAGGTCCTGGCTGCGCGGTCTGGAGGAGTGAGCTGGTCCGCAGCACCGCCGGCCGTGCACAGAACTGGATTTCAGCACAGCAGCCGGGTAGTCACAGAGTGACAGCTCTGCGGAGGCTTGGTCAGCCTCCCAGAGAAGTTTTAAATGCCGTTCAAGATTACAAAGTGCTGAAAACTCATTGGAGACAAAAGACACATCGGGTATACTTGACACAAAGGCAAGCGCTATCGCCTGTGGAGATAAAATTAAGTGCTGATGCGTTTGATGGAGGCCAGGAAGCATCCAACCTTTTCTGGAAAGAATCGGGTAGTTAGGCCGTGTGCCTGTGTGGTCTCCGTAGCAACTACTCAATTCAGTTTAGGCAGTGTCTAACGAATAGGGGTGACTATGTTCTAAATAAACTTTATTTTAAAAATAGATAGCCGAATTTGTCCCCAAATCCATAGTTTGTTGGCTTCTGATGTCAGCTCTAAGTCAAATAATGAGCCCATATATGGTAAATGCTTTTTGGTCAGGAAAAATCATGTTGGGTAGAGAAACAAGAGAATCCATTTCCTTGCACTTGAGAGAAATGGCCTCTCAGAATTAAGGGGTTTTGATCTGGGCGGGGGTGGGGTTGAGAAGTAGAGTTTTTACCCACGATTCCAGGTGAGGAGACTTGAACAAGCAGAGCAGAGCAGTCAAGCGTGCGTACGTGCGCGCGTGCGTGCAGGAGGAAGGGTGGGAGAAGCCAGAAAAGAAACCTGCAGAGTTCTCAGGAAATGATGGGATGTAAAGTTGAGTAGTCAGGGTGGGGTCAAATGATCGAGGACCTTGAAAGGGACACCCAGACATGGGATGTGGTGTGGGAGACTTCCTAAATTACAGAGTCGGCGGTAGCACGTTGAAAGCCGTGGGTTAGGGAGGTAGGTGGCTCTGCCGCTCTGTGCAGGAGACGTGGAAGAAGAAAGGGCCTGTGAGACAGAGACCGACTGTCCAGACGCCAGCAGGGTGGAGGCAGCTGGAGTGGAGGAGGGGCTAACCGGGCGTCCCTGTGGGGGAGCACTTGACGAGCACTCTGGGATGACCTACTGGAAGGAAGGAGGACCCCACCAATAATCGCTGTACTGCACTGTTTAGAAAAGGGCATTTGAGCAAGGCGTGGGTCTTGCTGATGACATCTGAGTTTGGTTTTAGACGCTTTGAATGCCACGTGAGCAATGGCTGTCAAAGAGGAGATCGTCTGTAGGCCACAGGAAGTGTGCATCAGAGCCGTCATGGGTTCTCCAAGGGAGGGCTTAGAAAGCAGGAGCGAGCTGAGGGTGAGGCGTGGGGGCCTGGAGCTTGAGGATGAGTCTGCACACCTACGACGAGGTCTGAGAGACGGAGGACGTGGGAGAGGCCGGCAGCCCTGAGGGAGAGAAGACACTGCTGGGGAGGAGTGAGGCCCAGCAGTGGTCAGGAATGGAAGGGGTAAAAGACAACTCCTTTGGGACTCAAAGAGCCTGCTCTTTCACCCTTCTGCGTCCCCCAGCATGCCTGCCCTTTGGTGTAGAGGACCCTTCCACCCGCCTCGGTGGCTCGGCGGACGTTTCTCCACAGAGACTTTAGGCTGCTTTCTCTACTGTGTTATGGCGCAGGCTGAGTTTCCTGCTGTGACCCTAGCCCCAAGCACCAGGCTTTCCCCAAGCTTCCTTCAAGCCGAGACTCCCCTGGGTGCTCAAGGATTGTAAGTGGTGACAGCCCTCATGGAACCATGGTGGCACAGTAGTTAAGCACTCAGCTGCTAACCAATATATGCCAGCGGTTTCAAACCACAAGCTGCCAGGCGGGGGTGGGGGTGGGGGAGCCATCTGCCTCCATAAAGATTACAGCCTTGGATACTTAACGGGGCAGTGAGACTCTGTCCTGTAGGGTCACAGGGAGTTGGTATGCACCTGATGGCCCTGGGAATGGTTTGGGGTTATGACCGAGTTGGGGTCCAGAAATCCACCTGTGTTTGCTGGAGGAGGTTGGAGTGTGGCATGGGGGTGGAGTGGCAGAGGCCCACACAGGTTTAGGCAATTAGAACTAGGGAAATTTCGTGTCTTTGAGAATATATAAAAACAAACAACAAAAATAGATAAAATGAAGCCTGCTGTTGAATCTGCCAGCTGGGAAGACGCTGACAGCCTGAAGGAGAGCAGGTGCAGTGATGTGAGGACCAGAGACTGAACCGAGAGTGGAGGTGAGAGAGTGGTGGGTGGATGGAGACAGGCCTAGACTACTCTTCCTGAAAATCTGGGTGAGAAGGGGCGCATAGGGGGACTTATTTCTAATAGCTAAGAGAAGGCCATCTACTGAGCTACTTGGAGGCATTACTAAGAAAAACTGGGTTGGAGACAGTGTCAAGGAGTCCATGTAGAAAAAGAATGTTTGGAAACTGTGGCAGCAATTGTACGTTCTACTTGACGTGGTTGAATTTGGAACGATATATATATTAAGTTCCAACTAATAATAATTTTTAAAAAGCTAAATATACCAGCATTCCTCTGTGATACTGTGTTCCATTCCAGACCACTACAATAAAGTCAACATCACAATAAGAAAAAAAAAGCTGGGAGCAGGCTGGAAAGAATTGTACGTGGAGGAATTCCATTGTCTTTCCATTTCAGCTTCCATGAACTTTTTAAAGCCCCTCACATGCACTTAGGATAAGGTGACCAGATGTCCCGCTTTTGGTGGCACAGTCCCGATTTTTAACATTTTTTCCCGCATCCTGTGGCATTTTAAAAAAGTCCCAATTTTTGGAAAGAATGCACAACAAACTAAGGTATATGGTTTTCGGCTGCCATGTGGCTAGTTCGCCAGGATATGAGTTTTATCAATGGTGTCCCACTTTTGTCCCGCTTTACCAATGTTAAAATCTGGTCACCTTAACTTAGAAGAGTATAGCCTAGTCTCAACCCATATTTCAATCAATTATGAAAACTGGAAAATACACCTGCACAAAAAACAAAGCCTACTGCCATCAAGTCAGTTCTGACTCATTGTGACCCTATTGGAGTTTCTGAGATTGTCAATCTTTACTAAAGCAGACAGCCCCCATCTTTGTCTGGAGGAGTGACTGGTGGGTTTGAACCACTGACTTTGTGGTTAGCAACCCAGTTCTTAACCCACAATACCACCAGGGCTTTTTAGAAAATGCACAGCCATGAACAACTGTGAGTTTTTCTCTGCCCAGTAGGGTTGCCATCAGTTGGAATCAATTCACTGGCAGTAGATCTTGTGATTTATAATGAAACCAAACATTTATAGTTACACAGTACATCATTGTATGTAAATGTGGTTGTTTTCAATTAGCACCCTGCCTTTTAACAATGTGGCTTATTTTTCTGGGTAAAGATTTCTGCTGTTAATTCTGCCAGTCGTTCCTAGGGTGGCTCAGGGTTCTCAGGCCACACAACTAACTTTCCGATGGTTTTGTTTTAGGCTGATACCATGTTAAAGATGGGCTTTCAACAACAGGTGCTTGACATTTTGGAAAACATTCCTACTGATTGTCAGACCATTTTGGTTTCAGCCACCATTCCAACTAGCATGGAGCAACTAGCAGGCCAGCTTCTGCAGAACCCTGTGAGAATAACCGCGGGAGAAAAGAACCTGCCTTGCTCCAATGTGCGCCAGATTGTTTTATGGATAGAAGAACCCTCCAAAAAGAAAAAACTATTTGAAATCCTAAACGTGAGTCATAGCGCAGTCCACACCGGTTTTGTGGATTGGGTTTACATTTTTGGTAGCTCTTAAGAGAATGATGTTTCGATGCAGCTCTGCGTGGAGGTGTTTCGTAATGAATTGCTTGCCCTAGCTCAGCATTCTGTGTGTGAAAACAGTGAGCAATACTCTTTAAATGCAGCCTTTTTTTCCTTTTCTTTAATACAAAAAGACCTTTACATATAAGCATGACGTAGAAGAATTCTTTTCTTCTTGCAACAATTTCTAGTAGTTCTTCTGTATAAGGTGATGGGTATGACGGGGATGGGGTGCAGTCGGAGGGACGGGACTCAAGGTTTCTCTGGACTAGTCTGTTCTTGAAAGTAGACGTTCTAACTCAGACTCCCCGAACAGACCCTTCGTAAGGGGACAATATGTGCCTAGCACAGTTAGTCTACTATACAGTATTAAGTATGTGGTTTTTGTTAACTTTTGAACAGTTTAAATTGCATTGCTTATAACATTTAGGAATTTTGTAATGCTGATGAAATATTGGAGACATGTAAAGGGCAATAGATGGTTTAATTTCAATTATCATATATTTCTTTAAATGTTCATTTTGACAGAACATCTTTTCCCTCAATGATGTTTATAAACCTACTGATAAACAACTTGTTCTAGATGCTATCAGAAAAACTTTCCCTCACTAACCATGCTGCATGAATAATTTCAAATGTATATTTTTCACTTTTCAGGATAAGAAGCTCTTTAAGCCTCCGGTGTTAGTCTTTGTGGACTGCAGACTCGGGGCAGACCTGTTGAGTGAGGCAGTTCAGAAAATCACAGGCCTGAAAAGCATATCCATACATTCAGAGAAGCCTCAAGTCGAAAGGAAGAACATCCTGAAGGTTTGGCGTTCAGCATTGTATATTTTTCTCTTCCCTGCAAACATGTCCTGCACCATTTTTAAGAGACACCATATTACCAGCTGGCTTTTAAAGCGGGCCCTGTTTTACTGACTCCAAGGAGCTTCATTCAGGGACACATCTGTGCCTTCAGAACAATCAGCTATGTTCTCTGAGGAGTGTGCTCAGAATAGATTACTAATCCAGAACCCACCATTTCTGAAATCAGGTCAGTTTAGACCGGGGCAGAGCAGATTACCTTTAGAAAAGGCTTGTTAATGACTAGAATAAAGGTAGTGGGGCTGGGAGGAACTTGGGAGTCCTGTGTGGCACAGATAGGTAAGCACTGGATTGCTGTCCTAAAAGTTGATGGTCTGCACACACCCAGAGGCACCTCGGAAGAAAGGTCTGGTGAGTTGCTTGTTTCCAAAAGGTCATAGCTTTGAATGGAGCTCAGTCCCGTCTGAAACACACGGTACTGGCCTGAGTTGAAATGGGTTCACTTGGTGACTGGGCAGGGAGAGAGATGAAGCTTCATCTACTCTTCAGGCACTGAACAGAGAACAGGTGGCTGAGCCAAAGGAAGCCATGTACAGTCAGTTCTGCAGCAGCTGATGTTGCGGCTTTTTTGTACAGGGCCTGCTGGAAGGAGACTACGAAGTTGTAGTGAGCACAGGCGTCTTGGGGCGAGGCCTGGACTTGATCAGCGTCAAGCTGGTTGTTAACTTCGATATGCCTTCCAGCATGGATGAGTACGTGCACCAGGTAAGGAGGCTTCAGGCGCTTCCCCTGCTTTGTTCCTGAGGGATTTTCCCAGTCAGGTGTTATCAACAAAAAAGTTTTTAAACATTAAAAAAAAAAATAGGACCTAGAACTTTATATATCTCTGCTTTGAAATACATATGGCTAGAAATTGACTTTTGTTTTTGAAAACTCCTCACAAGGGAGCTTCAAAAGTTCTTGGGAAACTGCAAAGATAATGGGATATTTTTAACCAATTCTTGAAGCACTTTCATATATTCCTGAAATGTTTTGACAAATGATTGGAGGTAAGAAACCAAAAAAGTTAATTTATGAGCAAGTGATATTAAGGGCTAACGTAGAGGGCAAATGTTTCGAGATTGATGAGGGCAACAAATGTACATATGTGCTTGACTCAATAGATGGATGTATGGACTGTGATAAGAATTGTACGAGCCCCCAGTAAAATAATTTTTTTTTTAAGTTAATTTAGAGGGTCTAGGGAAGGGAGGAAAAAAAGTGGTTTGTTTTTTTTTAAGTAAATCTTAGGTTTATTTTTATGTTCTTTCACTTTTTCTTATAAATGAGCATATTAATGGCTTTTGTACCAAGGGGGGAAAAACACTTAAAATCAACAACAACAGAACTTTGTATAGGGAGATTGTTTTAAGTTTTATACTTCTGGCCAAAATAAAATTGATCCTTCAAAGTATTTCTTTGTTTTTTGAGGAATCTTGTCTTCATCTGCTCTTCCTATCCTTATTCGTTCTAGTCTTTCACCTGTTAAAGGTTTGCTCCCTTCCTTTACGGCCAACGGTAACAGTAGCTCCTCTTTCTAACAGAAACCGAGCCTTCTCTGAGCGCCGCCTTATCTCTGACTGGCCTGTCTTCCTCCTCGGCATCCCTTCCAGCCCCTTCAAGTAGAGCCTCTCTCCCGTGTCCTTAGTCACCTCTGCGTGCCCCTTCACCTGAACCACCCACCGAAGTGCCTTTAGCCCTTACACGCACTGTTGCTGTGCTCTTTACTCCGACGTGATGCGCCACTTCGTTTGTGTGCACGTTGGGGAACAGTATTCCACAGGAATTGGGTAGTCAAGTAACTCGCTATTGTTTCAAATGTTTGTTTTAATCCTTTTGGATGCTGGTTTTTGTACCACATTACAATAGTTTAACTTTTCTGCTTCTGAAATAGTGTCTGCTGATGAGAATAATTTGGCCTTTTCGTGAAGCCCCAGAGTCAGCTCTCTGCCCCTAAATATTCCACAGTGCCTTCAGGACTTGAGACAGTAACAGCCTCAGGGATTCTTGAAATCTGTAGGGGTTCCCACCTTGACTCAGAAGAGCCCCCGATTCCTGCTGGTTTTCATAGACTATTGTTAGGGGCCGTTGAATCTGCTCTGACCCATAGTGACCCTATGTACAACAGAACGAAGCAGGATGGTCCTGCACCGCGTAATCCCACTGTTACAGCCCTGTGCCAGCTCATCTCGCCATGGGTCCTCCTCTTTCGATGGCCTGTGTTACCAAGCATGATGTTCTTGTGAGTCATAAGGCAAAACATACCTTCCTTTTCCTTCCCCTTTGTCAGTCTCACCCTGAGTGGTTACCAGTTAACGCCAGAGAGAACGTGAGTGCACATAGAGTCTCGTTGAGGACAAGACCCTCAGCGAGGCTGCAACACCGGGCTCGAACGTGAGAACAGTTGGGAGGGTGGCAAAGGGCCAGGCGGGCTTTCCTTCGTTCTGTCGTACGCCAGCTTGCAGGCCCATAACAACACGTCTGTCCATGCACATATGTGCATACCCTTTTATACTTTTTACACAAATGGAACTGTTTCATACCAGCTCTTTTACTTTGTTAAAGACATGCTCGACATCCTTCTTGATCCGTGTACATAAAGAGCTATTACTGAGTAGATGCTTACATGGATTGAGGAGGAGCCCCTGGCTAGCGCTAATTGTTAAACCTTCACTTCCTAGCTGAAAGGTGTAGTGGTGCCACCCCAACCAGAGGGGCATCAGAAAGGTCACAGCCTGGAAAACCACAGCCACAAACAGCGCCACCACCCACCGAGTGCTTCCCGCATGGCAGCCATGCTTTACTTCGCTCGTCCTCTCTGAAGCCGTCAGTCCCTTTGCATGGTGATCGAAGAGACCCGTTCTTACACATGAATGTGCTCTCCAGTGCCATTAACTAGTGCCGCAGGGACATCCCTGCCCCCTCTCTCTGCTCCTGGTGTCAGGCCACTAGACTAGAACTGTGGGTCAAAGGAACGCTTCTTTAAAGTTGTCATAGATGTTCCTATGTGTCCATTTTTAATTTGGGAAGCTCCTGAGGAGACAATTCAGCATTTTTTAATTTGCTATAAAAAACAACATAAATGGAAACTTACAGTTTTTTGTTAACAGCTTTAAATCTCATTTTTTTAAAATCTCAATCTAAATTATATCTCAATATATCTACCAACCTTCATGTACCAACTATGCAATTCTTCCATTTAAAGTGTACAACTTAGTGGAGTTTAGCTGTTGTATTAGTCTGGGTACTTTAGAGAAATAAATCCACAGAAATTCATGTATAAGAGAGAGTTTTATTTAAAGGGTAAGTGCACATCAAGAAAACATCCCAACCCAGTGCTGCCAAAGCCCACAAGTCCAACATTAACCCATATGTCCGACACCAATCCACAAAGTCCTCCTCCATCTCACACAACACACTCAATGATGCCGACTGCAGGAGGAAAGCCGAGTCAGTGAACGTGTAAGCATCTCAGCGCTGGCAGGGGTCTCCACACAGCTGCTCCAGCACCCAGGGCTGCATCGGGTATGTCCATGCGGCTTCGCCTCGGGGATGCCCTGCAGGAAGTGAGCCTTGCCAGCTGAAGCAGGGAACTGCTAAGGCAGCTGCGCCCTGGTCCGACCACCAGAAAACAAGAGGCCTGAGAACTAGAAAGGCAAGACTCACTGAGCCATTTATCCCTCTGCCTTTCAATTGACCCCACATGTGTTTATCGGCCAGGTTGGCACAATAAACTTAACTACCTCAGCTGTGCAATCAGCCAACATCAATTTTAGAACATGTCCATTGCTTGGGAAGAAAGCCTGCCCCCATTAGCAGTCCCTCCATTCCTCCCAAGCCCCCCAGCCGAGACAACCACTCACCACTCTGGCTCTGTCGATGCCCCGTCCCAGGTATTTCATCGAATGTCTTCTGTGGCAGTTTTGTCATTTACATTACTATTTTTAAAGTTCTTCCATGTTGTGATATATATCTTTCCCTTTTGTTTCTGGGTATAGCCATATCATATTTTATTCATTGATCAATGGATGGATGAACATTGGGGTGTGATGCACAATGCTGTCGTTCCAATACAAGTGTCTGCATGAGCGTCTCTGCCTTTTTATTTCTCCTGGGCGATGGATCTGGGAGGAGCGTGGCTGGGCCATATGGGAACTCTTTGTTTAAGTGCTTGAGGAACCCCCCAAGCTGTTTTCCATGCTGGCTGAACTGTTTCACGTTCCTGCGAGCAGTGCGAGTCCTCAGTCGTGCTATGGATGTGAGGTGATAGCTCGCTGCAGTCGATTTCAGAACATTCTCTTCTCGTACAGTGTTAGCTCCCAGTAGCAAATCTTTATGTTATGACACCCCTCTTGCCCCCCAAATTCCATAAAGATGTATAACTGAAACTCAAGTTCTGTAATCAATAGATAATTTTGCTGTATGTGAGAACTTGTTATTTTCTATTTTGTTAAAATACACTGGTGGTTGGCACCCCACTAAAGTGATTTCACAAGTATATTTCAATCCACAGATTGAAAAAGGCAATCCAGTTGATGTTAATCTTATTAAAACTTTTTAAAATAATGGTCTATGTTTCTTTTCAAGAGGCATTAAGATTTTGTATATATTTTGAAAATCTGCTTTGCATTTCTTTGTAGGTTGGAAGAGTGGGACGATTAGGGCAAAGAGGAACGGCGATTACCTTCATCAATAACAATTCCAAAAGACTTTTCTGGGATGTTGCAAAAAGGGTAAAGCCCACAGGAACCATTCTCCCCCCGCAGTTACTAAACTCCCCTTACCTGCATGACCAGAGGAGAAGAGAGCAGGAGAAAGCTAACCAGACCCAGAGCAGCCTGGTTACAGGAGCCGACCTCATGGACATCATTAGAAAGCACGATAGAAGTCATTCTCAAAAGTGATGTGTTGCACCCACCTTGAAACAGTCTTGAGTTTTATTGCTAGCACAATTTCTGTGTATTGTTACTGTATGACGTAGGAGTAAGTGGGATATGTACAGGAACTAGAAAACTTTGAAGCTATCATTTTCTTTAACAAAATAGAAGACTTTTTTAGCAATGTTATATTTATTTCACTTCCTAATTCTCAGAAATTAAAAACAGCTTTAGAAAATTCATTGCTAAATAGAATGTTTTTCTCCTTTTGAAAAGAAGCCTTTAAAAAAATGTTTTTGGTTTTTTTTCCTAGTAAGTATTTCTTAGAGCTACTTTGAGAACCAGAAACCTCCACAGAAGAAGTCTGCCTCGGGGGTGGGGGTGGAATTTTGTTTAATGCCCCATTGGCACTGGGATTATTGCTGATTGAAAACAACTGATAGAAAGCAGAAGAAATGGTCAGAACTACTTGTAAAAGATCAATATGAAATATGGTTGGGGGGGCGGCGGGGATTGGGTTGTTTTCCCCTCAAATTTTGTTAGTATTTAATATGGACTGTGTGTCAAATAATATCAACTCATGTTACTGCTACTTTGCTGTTGTAGTTTTAGATTCAGATGACTTTGCTAATTCAAGCACAGTTTTAAATACTGGAATGGATCCGTATCTGGCTTTGATCCACCTTTACTTTCATGTCTTGGAAAACATGTCGCATTAAATTTGGGAA
Source organism: Echinops telfairi (assembly GCF_000313985.2). Classification (NCBI taxonomy): domain Eukaryota; kingdom Metazoa; phylum Chordata; class Mammalia; order Afrosoricida; family Tenrecidae; genus Echinops; species Echinops telfairi. Next base: position 45,177,568 of record NW_022111324.1, on the reverse strand, counting down.
CTTCAGATAGTCAGCAGATGTGGGCGCTTGAGCTTCATTGCTCGGCATCCTCCTCCAGGGAGCGAGAGGCTGGTGAAGGGCAGACCAGCAATCTGACGGTGGTTTGTTTGGGTGGTCTTTACCCGAAGTGGGGGGTGAGGCCTGAGGTTTCCAAAGGGTGTCTGAACCGTAAGGACTCCAGCGTGGTGCCTGCCACAGGTTCGTTATGAAGACTGAAGATAGTAGTCGAGGGTCCCTCTACCCCCCTTGGTTTCTATTGAGTGGAGAGTGTGTTTAGTTTCCAGCCAGCTATTAAGGAGGCAGGGCCCTGTAGCCGAGGGCACATTGGAGGCTGACATTTTTTATGCTCAGTTTAGGGGATGAGCGGGGGGCATGTGTAAAAGGTAGGAGGACGGGTACAATTAATTCGCTCTCTGTCCCACTAGGGAGGAGCCCCGGTGTAGTAGTGGTCATGCATTGGACTGCTCACCCTCAGGGTCAGCAGCCTCTTCCAGGGAGAACGGATGGGGCTTTCTACTTCGGAGTTACAGTCTCTGAAACCCATGGGGGCAGTTGCACCTTGTCCTGCGGGGTCACTGTGAATCAGAATAGACTTCATGGCAGTGCGTTTGAGGGTTGGGATTCTTTGTTTGTTTGTTTGTTTTTCCTCCCACTAGCCAGAGAAAGGTGTAAAATAATGAGAAGCTGGACAAAAGATATTAAGCAGATCCCCTGAACCATAGGTTTTTGTTTTGTTTTAGGAGGGGCATTTCTTTACGCCATGAGTGCTTTCAAACCTTTGAGCTACTTTTGAAATTGAAAAGTAAAATTAACTCTATATTTTTTTAAATACAGAGCTAGAGGCTAGGTTTGTTCTCAGTTTGGTAGTGATGACCTTTGGGAGTGGTCTGAGACCCGGGAAGCTTCCATTTTGGTCTGTTCCAATGGCTCTGAATTGTCCGTACCATGTGTGCACATAATTGGTATTAGAGATAAAAAGGAATTGTACGATTTTACTATTTCAAAACCTCTATCAGATTTTAAATTACCAAAGGCCTTGATTATCGAAGAAAGACCCTTCAGACCATAGTTGTTAAACAGACTAACCCTAACCTCACAGGGCAGATGGACTGAGCAGTCGGGTAGCCAGTGGAAAGGTTCTCCTGGACCACTGAGCTCCAGTTACTAGATATGTGACTTTGGACACATTTAATTGCCTCTCTGTGCCATGGTTTCCTTCTCTGTAAAACCTCAGGTGGTTAGGAGGAATAAGTATGTTAAGTGTTAGCACAGTGCTTTTAAGGCCTAAGAGTGTTAGTTACAATTACTAGAGAAAAGAGCAGTTTTTCAATAGGCTCAAGCTGGTTTAGCAATAAAATTAGAATGACTTAAGAAATAAGGCAACTTGGCAAGTCCCCATTTCTAGAAGATGATATTTAAATAAAAACCAATGACTGTTGGTCTGGAACAGCATCTCATTGGTTAGCTGAGTTTCCTGGCAGTCGGATTCATTTCCCAGCCCTCCACGGGTGCTCACACTGCCCTTCAGTCATTTCTGGTGGCCTCTTCACACCAGTCTCTCTGCCCTCCTTTTAACTGTCTCCTGTGTTGCTGAGCACACTCCGTGAAGCTTCCCTTCCACGCAGCACCCGGACGCAGGGGAGAGCAGCAGCAGAACCCGTGGGTCTTCACGTTCATTCTGAAGCTTCGGGATCGCCGTCTGTCTGAAACACCCAGGGGGACAGCCAGTTGCCGCGGAGTCAGTGCCAACTCCCGGTGCCCGTGTGTCAGAGTAAGGCTTTCTGTTGCCGAGTTTTCAGAAGGAGATCATCAGCTCTGGTTGAAGGCACTTCGGGGAGGACTTGCATTCCAGTCTTTGGGCTAGGAGCTGAGCGTTCACTATGTGCATCACCCAGAGACTTCCTCACGGGGCAGCAGTCAGCTACTGAAGAAGCCCTTCCCCTGCCTTCTCCTGAAGCAATCTTCATTTTTTTCTTCCGTGTCTCAACTCTTGGCCTCGTGCTGCTGTTTTTTAGACATTTTATTTCATATTGATTTCTTCCCCAGGCCTTTTGCTTCTTCGCCTTTAAGATCGTGTTCTTTCCTTCCCTGGATAACCTCTTCCTTCTCTAACATCTCTGCCCTGTCACCGAGGGTCCTAGAATACAGTGGTTTTCTCAGGTGTTTTACATACCAGGGCATCACAGTTCTTAACCGAAAAGAATCCCAGTGTTGCTAATAGGTACATGTGTATTTCAATTAAAGGTGTTACTTTTTTAAAAAGCTGCTATCATTTCACGAGAGACAGAACATGGAATGTAAGCAAGAAAGCGGGGCACGTGCATGTGCGCACACTTCTTTCCTTCCTTCCTTCTTTCCAAGGAAGAGCCGACGGCGATCTTAGACCAGTTTCATAAACATCTAAGTAATAGGTTGCTGTGAAACTTGTGCAGTTCAGCATTGTAGTTAGCTGTAGAAAGGAGTCCACATGTACCCATTGGCATTGCTTTTGCCCCTTCCAGTAGTTGTGTTACATGACTGAAGTGCTGAGCACAAGTTGTGTTTTATTGCCCATTGAAGCAAACATGCTTTACGTATCAGACCCCTTCATGCCTGCAATTATAAGTGGCTTTCAGACACAATATTCATTAATGCTCTAAGATTATTTCAATGTCATTCTATTAATATTCCGAACACCAGGCACATTTTTAAATTCAAGTTTGTTTTTTAAAACGTTAACATTATTTGTGCGTGGTCTTAGAATATTTCACGAAGAACGTTCCCACATATTTAAACTGAGACTCATACTGATTCGTTCCACTTACTTTAATAAATCTGAGTCCATTTTTTCTGATAAAACTGCTCTTGATGGGCGATATTGTGTGGAATGAACAGCAACCCCCTCTTGTTGCAGATGCTCAATACCAGACATCCCTCCATAAATGTAGGTAGTGATGGTACAGAAGGTGGCTGGTCATCCAAGGTGACTTTGCTGGCAGCCACAAGTAAACTGACTCCAGACAGATAGGACTCTTTGTTGTCTCCAAGGCACGCTTTGGATGACCTGAGTGGCTCTAAGGCCACAATGTGGAAGCCAACCAATGGTAATTAAGTAAACACAGTTCTGTTCTGCCATTCCCCAGAGGACCTGCTCCAGAGGGACATCGCAGAGTGTGCAATTTGAAAGAATCACAGGTGAACAAGAGCAAGTACAGAAATATGGACGTGTTTCATTGGCTAAATTTCAGCTTTATGACAATTTTGCACAACATCCTTCTTTGGCTCATGACCTCTCCGCTGAAAGATTGTCAGAGGCAAGCTCCAGGAACTGCTTCCGCCTCCAGTTCTCTGCTTTTTCAGTTTCCACAACTTCATCGTCATCGCTACTTACTTTGCTCACCTATAGAACAAGAAGGGCTTGCTCTAAGGTTCCTTGACGTCTTTTCAAACCTGTCTTCTGTGCTTCGTACATTTAAGTATCTGTCTCTATGTCTGGAATTTGTATGGAAATAGTAATGGGTATGGGTGGGTGGAGTTAAGGGAGGGCAATTATGGATGGAACAATATTGGTCAAGATCATTTTTAAAAGTTTTGAAAATGTTGGCAGCATATGTCCAAATGTGTTTGATACAATTATACAGTTGATGTATGGATTGTTATTAGAGCTGTAAGACCCCCCTGATAAAATGATTTATTAATTTAAAAAAAGATCATTATTGAAACCAGGTGATGGGAACATGGTAGTTTATTAATATTTGGTCTATATTTGATGTATTTGAAATATTTGATAATAAAAACTCATGTAAGTAATTGTAAGTGTGCCCTGGTGTATATGGCTTGCAACTTTCCACTGAACTTTTTGGCTTGAATTCTTAGCATTACTTCAAATTCACCACATCGGAGCCAACTGTATCCCCTGCGCCCGAAAAGGCGACTTCCCTTCTCTGGCTTCCTTGTTGCCTGTGGTGCTGCCTCCCTGCGCCCCCCCCTGCCCCCCCCTCCCAGGCCAGCTCAAAATGCTCAGTGTTTTATCACTTCTGCTCCTTAATCTTCCCATCTGCTTTGTCACCAAATTCTATGGGGTTTTCTCTCAAAATGTCTGCATCCTTGTCCTGCCACCAAACCCAGAGCTCTCACCTCAAATCTCAATTTCAGTAGCAGCCTCTGATTGGCCAGTCTAACTCTAGGAACCCCTGCCCCTGCCCCCACACACCCGTCCAGCCCAGTGCAAGGGGCATATTTTCCCCCTTAAATTTGATGACGTTGTTCTTTCGGAGAAACCTGTGCAGTTTCCTGTGGTCCATATCATTAAGCCCAGGTTCTTTTGAGGGAAGTCGAGGCCCAACATCATCTCCACGCCACAGCAAGGTGTTCTGCACCTGAGGGTCATATCAGACACTGGGCACTGTTGATTGCGGGCTAACAGTTTATCAGTTCTTCCCTGAATCTCCACAGCGCACATTAACTGAACTGACGGCAACCAGGAACTAGTGTGCTGAGCTCCCAATTCCATTGGGCTTCTAACTTCAAGGTCAGCAGTTCAAACCCATCAGCTGCTCCACGGGAGAAAGACAAGGCTTTCTACTTCCATCAAGAGTTACAGTCTCGAAAACTTACAGGGGCAGTTCTCTGTCCTACAAGGTCACCATGAGTCTGACTCCACTTGATGGACGTGAAATTGAGTTTTGATGAGCCCTCATCAGGCCAGCGCGCCTGAAGAAACAACCTGACAATTTTAACTCAAGAGGGGAGTGGTTTTTAGTATTCGCACTATGAATTCTGATGGCATTTACAGTAGCGTTACAAGAGGATTAAAGGATGGTGAGGGCTGAGAATCAGAAAAGTAGTAAAAGCAGGTTCTGAAGCTAGGGCCGCATTTTAGAAGCATTAAAGTTGCTATGACAGATGGGGCAACGGAGTCCCATCAGAAGGAGCCCTGGTGGTGGTGTGGCTATTCACGTCTTGCTCACTGAGGGAGACCAGCCACTTTCTCCTGGAAAGGGGACCCTGGGGGCATAGTGGCTTCTGTATTGGGCTGCTAACTGCAAAGTCAGCAGTTAGAAACCACCAGCTACTCCTTGGAGGAGAGAGGAGGTTTTTCCGAGTGACCATGGCTCAGGCACCCACAGGGCCAGTGCTTCTCTGTCCTGCAGCGTCCTGTGAGTCAGCTTTGACTTCCGGGGAGTGAGTTTTTGTTCTGATGGAGAAGCAGCGTGGCAGTCTGCCTTCCTAAAGATTCATGAAGTCCATTAAATATGCATGAGGGAGGGGATATTAGAAAACGTTTAAACAATGTCATGCTTTTTAAGTCACCTTTCCATTATACAAGCTAAAAGCACTCATTTACAATAACTTAGATATATGCACACGCATACTCACACAGAGAATATCTTTGGAAGAATATCACACACGCAGAAGACAAATGTAGCCAGTGGTCTTTGCGGGGAAGAGGAGTAGGGAACTTACTGTCACTCCATGTTCTGTATGTGCAGGGTTCATATTTATATGTAAGTGGTAATATGAAATACCTTTAAATTCTCTTGAATTTGGAGATAGAAGAAGAGAAGTATAAAGTGCTGTGTCTTTTAAGTAATAGGCTTCAATTTATTTTATGGAAAAATAGTGTTAGGTTAAGAAATAAAATAGCTTGTATACTTGCACTAATCAATATTAAATAATCCATATAAAATCCCACCCAGTGGCTGTCTGTCTGTCATACAAGGTGGCTTGAGTGTTGCTGTGATTCTAGCAAGTAAGCCCTCGTGGTTCACACCAGCAGGATCACCCATGGTGGGGCAAGTTTCAGCAGAACTTCCAGAGTAAGACAGACTGGAAGGCAAGGCTTGGTGATCTACTTCTGAAAACGAATCAGAGAAACTCAGTGGGTCACAGCAAAATATTGTCTGATACGGTGCTGGAACACGAACGAACCCACAGGTTAGAAGAACAAGCCAACGGTTGTCCTGGAGTCGACTAGAACTATGCTCCCGAGGGTTTCAATACTCATTTTTCAGAATTAGATTGCCAGGCCTGTCTTCCAAGGGGCCACTGGCTAGGTTTGAACCGCCCACCTTTCAGAGAGCAGCCAAATGATAAAAACACAGACGTACCCAGTGGCTGCAACAACCGACTGAGGACACAGACTGTGCAGGGTTTCCTTGTGGTCTATGCAGGGTCGTCGTGAGCCAGAGTTCACAGGATGGCAAGTAATCAGAATCTCTAAAATGATACGATTGATTCAAATCTCTAATGAAGAAAATAATTCACCTTAGTGCTGTTGCAAAACCAAAAGCCAAACACTACCCATCGAGTCAATATTGACTCATAGTCAATAAAACAGAATAGATGTGCCCCTCTGGGCTTCCAGGGCCTGTAAATCAGTGTATTAGTCTGGGTACTTTAGAGAAACAAATCCACAGAAACTCAAGTATGAGAGAATTTTATATAAAGGTTAAGTGCACATCAAGAAAACATCCCAACCCAGTGCTGCCCAAGCCCACAAGTCCAACATTAGCCCATATGTCCAACACCAGTCTACAAAGTCCTCCATCTCACAAAACACACACTACGACACTGACTGCAGGAGGAATGCCGAATCAGTGACCGTGTAAGCATCTCAGCGCTGGCAGGGGTCTCCACACGGCTGCTCCAGCACCCAGGGCTGTATCAGGGTATGTCCATGCGACTTCTCCTCAGGGATGTCTTGCAGGAAGTGAGCCTTGCCAGCTGAAGCAGGGAACTGGCTAAGGCAGCTGCACCCTGGCGCGACCATCACAAAGCAAGAGACTGGAGAACTCAAAAGGGGAGGCTCACCAAGCCATTTATCCCTCCGCCCTTCAATTAACCCTACATGTGTTTATCAACCAGGTTGGCACAATAAACTACCTCAGTGCTTCCTAAAGTGTTTCCCTGAGGTGGGGGGTAGAGTAAGTTGACCAGATTTTAACATTGGTAAAGCGGGACACCAGCGGGACACCATTGATAAAACTCAGATCCTGGCAAAATAGCCACATGGCAGCCGAAAACCGTATACCCTGGCTTGTCGTGCATTCTTTCAAAAAATCGGGACTTTTTTAAAACACCGTAGGATGTGGGACAAATTGTTAAAAATCGGGACATCTGGTCACCTTAGGGGGGCCACTGGAACAATTCAAAACTCGCTGCCATCAAGTCAGTTCTGATTCAGTGACGCTATAAGACAGAGTAGACCTGCTTCTATGGGTTTCCAAGATTGTGGGTCTTTGCAGGAGCAGAAAACCTCCGCTTCCTTCTGTGCGGTGGCTGGTGGTTGGAACTGCTGGCTGTGTTTGGCAGCCCAGCGTGTAACCAGCAGGCCACCAGGACTCCTGGAACCATCCAGGGAGGCTGCGAGCGTGCATACAGACACGTGATGGTGGACTGTGGTCTACAGCACAAACATTTGTCAGTGCTGTGGGGTGGGGGGCGGAGCATTGAGTAATTATTTTTCTTCTGAAAAGGGGCAAATAAGCCAATTAAGTTTACAGGATCAGAAAACTTCATCATAAAGCAGAGCAGAAAAGAAAGAAAGCCTCATCTTTCTTGTGAGGAGTGACTGGTGGGTTTGAACCAATGATCTTGCAGTTGGCAGCTGATCACATAACCCACTGTGCTAGCAAGGAATGGGGATGCATTCTAAATCTTTAATACATGTATACATGAAGTTTTGCAAAGACAATTCAAATGGATTTAAAATAAATCCCTAGACTAAAGGTGTTCCAGGCATCAAGAGCTGAGAAATCAATCATGGTTCTGAGGTGAAGGAGGACAAATAGTTTCAACATTTTTCGACCTTCCTCTTGCATGCATGATACACTGGAAACAGTAGACAGAGCTGATGGAGCTCTTCAAAACAAACTCACTGCCGTTGGGTAAATTCCAATTCACAGTGACCCTATAGGACAGCGTAGAACTGCCCTTGTGGGTTTTTCCAAGACTGTAAATCTTTACATGATCAGAAAGCTTCCCATGGGAAGACAAGGGGTTTGAACTGCTGATCTTGTGGGTAGCAGTCCAACTCATAGCCTGCTAGGCCAGCAGGGTGGTGGAGCGATAGACTTCCTTAGAAAATAATTTATAAAATAGAACTTTCAGAATTTTTATTCCTTTTTTGTATACTTTAAGCTTCCATAGTGTTTCTTCCCCCACCCTCCCATCCAAAGACATTATTGTTTATTTTATAGGCCAATTTATTGGGGGTTGAAAGGTGAACTCTGAAAGTGTCTTCATTTCTGCTTAAAAGGGTATCTTAAGGCAATAGTCTTGGAGATGCCTCCAATTTCCATGCGGTAACTCTGGTTTAGTTTTGTTTATTTGTTTATGAATTTGAGTTTTGTTGTGCTGTCCTAATTGGGACTGTCCGTGGTGTTCCGGGTCAAAGTGGCAGGGAGTGGTAACTGGGCACCTTCTAATTCCTCTGGCCTCCGTCTATGGGACCAGCAGTCCTGTGTCTAATGGCTTCCTTGAATCTTTGCTTCACTTTTCTTTGTTCCTGGAGGGAAGAGACCAATGTTGTATCCTAATTCACAGCTATTCTTGATTAGCCTTTGAGCGTGGTTTTAATTTTGGATGCATAGTATTCTCAAAGAGCTAAGTAGGCAATTAATCTCCCTAAAGTCTTGCCATCCTTGCCTGTAAGGAGCATTCTGGCTGTACTTCTTCCAAGACAAACTTGTTTGCTCTTTTGGCAGTTCAAGGTCCTTTCAATATTCTTTGCCAGTACCGTAATTCAAATTCATCTTCAGTTTTTCTTATCCAATGTCCAACTTTCATATGCACACGAGGCAATTGAAAAAATGTTGTGTTAGGCACACCTTACTCCTCAAAGTAACATCCTTGCTTTTCAACACTCCAAGGAGGCGTTGTGCAGCACATTTACCCGATTCCTTGTGTTGTTTCCATGAACATTGATTGTGGATCCAAGCAAGATGAATTCCTTGACAATTTCAATCTTTTCTCCAGCATCATGATGTGGTCTATATTGGTCCAGTTGTGAGGGTTTTTGTCTTCTTTACATTGAGTCGTAATCCATACTTACGGCCGAAATCCTTAATCTGCATCAGCAAGTGCTTCAAGTCCTCACTGTCAGCAAGCAAGGTTGCGTCATTTGCACATTAACAATCCTGTTAATAAGATTTCTTCTGTCAAGGAGGCCTGGTGGCCTTTGATCAAGTACAATGTATCCAAGAGGAATTAATGAGAGCAGAGTGGATGGTGAGCATGATAGTGGGACAAGAGGAAGGTGAAAAGAGATAGAGGAAGCAAAAGCTATTTATAGAGGTATAGCTATAGGCATGTAAATATATCTGTATATATGTAAATATTAATTTATAATGAAAGGTATAGAGGCCAATGTATATATATTTATATGTTAAAGTATTAAGATAGCAGACAGACTTTGGGCCTCTACTCAAGGCCTCCCTAAACACAAGAAGACTGTTCTAATAACCTGGCACTCTTTGACCCTCACCTTCCCGACACAATCACTGAAGACAAAATGGGTACATAAGCAAATGTGGTGAAGAAAGCGGATGGTGCCTGGCTATCAAAAGATACAACATCTGGGGTCTTAAAGGCTTAAAGTTAAACAAGCAGCCATCTAGCAGGGAAGCAAATAAGCCCACATGGAAGAAGCACACAAGCCTGTGTGATCATGTGGTATTGATGGGATCAGCTATCAGGTATCCTAAGACCCAAAACAAACAATTATGTCAATGTGAATGAGGGGTTTTGGGGTGGAGACCCAAAGTCCATCTGTAGACAATTGGACATTCCCCCACAGAAGGGTTACAAGGAAGAGACAATTCAACCAGGGTGCAGTATAGCACCCATGAAACATACATCATTCCTCCCCCACCTCCACTCCCGCACTACTACCATGACCCAGGTCTACCTTACAAATCTGGCTAGACTGGAATACACACATTGGTGCAGATAAGAGCTCTGGACACATGGAATTCAGGCCAGATAAGCCCCTCAGGAACAGTAGTGGGAGTAGTGATATCATGAGGGGAGGGGGATGGTGGGGTGGCGGGGGTGGGGAGAAGGGGAAACCCATCACAAAGTAGGATATATAGCCCACCCCCCAGCGGGACGAGTAATAGAAATGTGGGTGAAGGGAGACAATGGACTGTGTAAGACATGATATAACAATAATATATAATTGATCAAAGGGTGGGAAGGTGGGGGAGGCAGGGGAAAAAGAGAAGCTGATACCAAGGGCTCACGTAGAATGGAAATGTTTATGGCAACATATGTATAAGTGTGCATAATACAATTGAATGATGGATTGTCTTAAGATTTGAAAAAATCCCCCAATAAAATTATTAAAGAAAAAAAAAGATTTCTTCTGATCCTGATATCACATTCTTCTTCATATAATCCAGTTTCTCTGATTATTTGCCAAGCACCCAGATTCTAACCATACTTAGAAGATACAACCCTGATGTACACCTTTCTTGATTTTAAAACATGCAGTACTAACTTATTCTGTTCACACACAACTGCCTCTTGATCCATGTACAAGTTCCACATGCGTACAATGAAGTGACTGGGAATCGCTGTTTTCCCAGGGCATCCATGTTGCTTATTCTTTTCATCTTCTTTCGATGTTTCCTGCATCATTCAGTAGAATCTTACAATATTGCAACTTGAGGCTTGAATTTTTTTAATTCTTTCAGTTTATAATATGCCAAGCTTGTTCTCTCTCCTTTCGTGTCTCTAACTCTAGGTCTCTGCACACTTCATTATACTATTTTACTTAGTCTTCTTGACCTGCCCTTTGAAACTTTGTGTTTAGATCTTTGACTTTATCATATCTTTCATTTGCCTTAGCTACTCTACAATTTAGAGCAAGTTTTCAGAGTCTCTTCTGACATATATTTTAATCTTTTCTATCTTTCTTGTCTTTTTAATAACCTCTGCTTGCTTCATGTATGATGTTCTCGATGTCATTCCACAGCTCATCACGTCTTCTGTCATTATTATCTAACGCATCAAAGTTGTTCTCAAGATGTTCCCAAAATTTACTATGACCTACTCAAGTTCATCTTTTTGTCATCATAGCCTTCTGCAAACCAGGTACCCAGCATTTAAGCTCTAATACCATTCCCCCCTCTGACCTTGGATTTTAATTTTCACAATTCTTGGGTCACACAGGCTGGTGTGGTTTCTTTCATGCAGACTTAGCTTACACCTCACTTAGATGGCTACTTATTTTAAGACAAACTTTTAAACATTGTTATTTCTGATAACCTGGATCCATCTAATTTTGTCACTGAGTTTTGCTATGGCACCCTTATATCTTCATTGATCTCTTCAAGTATCGAGCAGAGCCACATGATAAGAACTAATTGTTCTTAGATTAGGGCTATGACTAAGTGTGAGCTCAAAATCCTTAATCCTATGTATTGTTTATATATGTTCCTGGTCCACTTTAGAGACATAATTATCATTTTATTGAGGAACATTATAAATCATCGCCATGGGGCATATGGTAATTCTAAAGATAGTATCATTAATATAGTCAGTGATGGAGAATTTAAAATACAGTTGAGAAAAACAAAGTCTACATGTGTAGGACAGCTTTTTAGACTAACATACATGGATTGCTGACTTGTACAGATTAAAGTGTAAGTGACTGGACACTGTTTACAGAAACAATGGCGATAGGACAAAACTTTCAATAATGCTTATTCACAAAAGCAGAACGATACCTGTGGACTAAAGGTTGTATAAAAATAGCAAATATATATAGTAGTCTTAAGTTGCTATTGGGCACTCTTAAAGCAAGTGATTTGAATCAAAGTCCAATGACTTCCAAATTCATAACCTTGGGATAGTAGTCATCTGCTTTGTCTCATACTAGGGCATTTCAGCCTTAAGTCCAAGGGAGTAGTTGAGCTGCAGGTATGTTTAAGGTAAAGACCAATTAGCTTAGTGGGGTTTTCAACTCAAATCCTTCTCATGTAGCCTATGATGACTATCATGGATCTCAAAAGGATAAAGTCTAACATCACAGGAGTCTACATAATACATGGCCTAAGGAAGTCACCAGGGGCTGGATAGAAATGAGGCCCAACATACCTGATTAGGAACATAATCCTGGGTGTATTCTCCCCTGGGGGATCCATAAAAGTAATGTTAAGCATTTGTCTGTTGATTGGGGATAACCTTAGACCAATGCTACATAGCAGGAATAGATTGGTCTTCTTCTCCCCGCAACCTGAGAAACTCACCCCGTTGGAATTGAGGCCTCCTTTCAAAGTGGTTTTTAGGATGTACGAAATTAAGGGATACCATATTAGGCAGGCATACCACCTCATTGCTTGGGAGGCCAGATGACCTGAGAACATGAACTGAGAATAGATGCCTGCCTTTGTCTCGGCGTTCATCCTCCTAGTAGTGATCTCATGTGATATTTGTCCTCTCGTGATTGACTCACTTGCCTCAGCAGGTTGGTTTCCAGGTCATCCATGATGGTTTCATCACTGTTTCTCAGGGATGCATAATATTCCATCGTGTGTATATACCACAGCTTCTTTTTCCATTCCTCTACCGATGGGGGTTTGGGCTTTTTCCAGCTTCTTGCTCATCTGTGTATGATGAACAAGGGAGAGCACACATCTGTTCACGCTCTGTTTCTTACTTCTTTGGGGTAGACACCAAACAGAGGTATTTCAATTCCCAGTTGTTTTAGGTAGCGTCATATCAATTTCCACAAAAGTTATCCGGGTTTACAAGCCCCTGGCAGTGGATCAGAGTTCTGGTCTCTCCACACCTTCTCCAGCATTTGTTGTTCTTTTTAGATTGGGCTATTGTTGCGGGCATAAGACAGTGTAAGATAGGACACAATAATAATAATTTATAAATTATCAAGGATTCATGAGGGAGGC
>NW_022111324.1:45153423-45164293 GCF_000313985.2 Echinops telfairi | reverse complement strand
TAGGTCCCAGTCATCTATTTTGTCTTCTGTGTGTGCTTCCTTTATTATATTTGGTAGTGTCCACAAACTTCTTGAAGCCCCCCAAATATTCTTGATCGGAATGTTTTACTAACGCTACTAGAGAGGAAAACAAAAAATACAAGGTGGATAGCGCTGTAATGGAGTGGGGGAGGCTGAGGTAATATCACCCTTTAAATAGACCCAGGTTATTGCCTGCAATTGCAAGCTGCTGCTGATGCTAAAGATTATAGCTCATCTAAGATACGGGCCTTCGAATTCCTTTGTAGTGAAGTAATAAGTGCTGTTTCTCTGGCAGTCATATGAAAAGGAACTATGGTAGACCAAAAACTTACTAGTGACTCTTTGAGGAGCAAAACAGAGGCACAAACCTTCCACCTGTTCAGCAAATGGCAATGGATAACTTACACTGCTCTAGCATTTCCAGGGAACCAAGGTGGGTGATTTTACTTGAGATGATTAACCTGTTTGGATCCTCACCAATGTCTTGTGTGGCGGTGCTCTCTCCAGAGAGGCCACCTTACCCAGACAGATTGTGGATGGAACCTGTCTCATGATGACTTCTGGAACGCGAGGAGGCCGTACAACTTACTTCCTCTTTAAGAAACTTCGGATTTGGGTATTTCCATTTCTTCTCAAAGCAGAGACCACACCCTCTATAGAGAAGCAAACCGGAGCTGAAGAGGCCGCATGGTTGGCATCTTCTCTCTTCCCTTTCTCTTGGCCCTGAGAGAGACGGTGTAAATGTCCAGGACTGGAACCCAGGCGGCGACACTTCATCCCATGTAATTCGGACATGTTATCCGAAGCCAGTCCCTGGAAAAGGACGCCATGCTTGGTGAGTAAGGGTCAGAGAAAAAGAGACATGATGAAATGGACGGGCAGTGGCTGCAGCAGTGGCTCAAACCTGACTACCAAGGTGAGCAGTGGTTCTCCACCTTCCTGAGGCCGCCACCCTTACATACAGTTCCTCATGTGGTGGTGACCCCCAACCATGAAACTTTTTCCGTTGCTACTTCATCACTGTCATTTTGCTAATGTTATGAATTGAGCGACCCCTGTGAAAGGGTGGTTCGAGCCCCCAAAGGGGTCGCGACCCACAGGTTGAGAACCACTGATGGTGAGGATCATGGCTTCGCTTTTGTTGTGCATCCTGTCGGAACTTACTCAACAGCACCCAACAGCCGCCCCTAAGCCTTTCATCTGTTGCCCCTTTGGCTTCATGCAGACCCTTTAAAAAAAAGCACCCTAGCCATTCATCTCTCTTTCCCACACCTCGTCATATAAGCAGTTGCCAAATGACATCGAGCTTCAGTCTCAAAGTGTTCCAGGCACACGAACTGCCCCTAATGCCAATCCAGCTGCTCAGGGCCGCACACCCGAACCAAACAGAGGGCCTGGTCTGGTCTCCTGCCTCCGTCTCTACCCCCACCCCTCTCTTTCTCGCCCTGACGTACAAGGCACAGTCTGCGGACCTTGCTCCAAGGAAGCCTGGTTTTACCTTGAACACAAACCTTGGGTCCAGAGACCTGGAATTTGAATCCCCCTTTCACCATTCTGTCATCAAACAGACAGCGCTAGACACAAAAGCACACGTGGAGTGAGACTGGAGAGGGGTGTGAAGCCCACGTCCGTGGCACTGAGCTGGCCAAGGCGACCACCACAGCACTGGACACTACAGGCCCCCAGACCCAGTGGAAGGCAGGACTGAGAGGCATACGGAGGCATTAGTACAGCCAGCTGCTGAGCCTTTGTTATGAGAACCACCAGGAGATGGGAGGGGAGGGATCCCCCACATCCCCAGCCTGTGCATTTTCCAGTGAAAAGCTCTCCCCACCCTAGAAATGGAAGCAGAGATGAAACTTTAGCCAGAGCTAAGAGACGTGGCAGGACAGGAAGACCGGAATTAAGAGGTGTCTCTGTCTTTGAATGCAAAAGCCCATCTCTCCTCCCCACAGCTCAAAGACACGGAAAGAACACCTGAGAGGGGCCAGGGCCAGGCAGCCCCCAGTCCAGGTGCACACCCACCACCCTAGAACAGGCAGGACTCTGGCCAATGGTGTCTCTGTCTAATTACCCCTTACTGGGTGCCTTTAGCACAAAGGGAGACTTGAGTTCATTGTGTCCTCAGGTAAGAAGAAGGTAAGTTTACAGATGGCCCCGGTGATGGAGTATCTATTGCTACATTCCAGGAATGGACCGGATTACTGAAGAGTCAAACCATTTAGGGAAATAGGCAGAAACGAGGTTAATGAAATTCAGTCTCACCAAGCTGGAGGGTCAGGCATTAAAGAGAATCCGTAATACATTTAAATGGAGCAGGACTAGATAGAATTGCAGAAAATAATGAGGAAAGAGCCCTGGGGCTAGGTAAAAAAAGGCATCAAGAGAGTCGCTGTAAACAGGGATTTCCTCCTGGAGCAGAGGAAGTAATGGATCCTGCCTGTAATTAAGTTTCCCCCGCATCTCATTTAGAATCCTACAAGCAGTCCTGGGCACTGTGTTCAAAGGGGAGCAAGGGCTCTGGGGCTCAGGAACATGCTGTCAACCAACCAACCAACCAACCAACCAACCAACCAACCAACCAACCAACCCACCTTCACGGGTTCGTTTGAGTCGCACCGGCTCCCGAGGACGCTGTGGGACAGAGCAGAACTGCCCCCGTGGGTTTCTGAGACTGTGACTTTCCGGGAGTAGACAGCCTCCTCTTTCTTCCTGGGAGTGGCTGGTGGTTTCGAACTTCTTCCGTCTTTTTGAAAGGCATCTTCACCCTCTTCCTGAGTGGATCACAAAATGAGTCGGCCCTTAAGGCTTGCCTCGGGAGTCACCAGCATCCAGCGACGGCCCCACCGTCTTTCCCGCCCACTCGCTGGCTTGGCATCCTTCTCCGAGGTTGGTTTCCGAGGTTCCACCGCTGCCACCAGCTGCCGGAAGCTGCTTCTGGTTCAGGGCAGACCCATGCGAGTCAGAGCAGAGCTGTGCGCCACCGCTTTCCGTGGCTGGTTTTTCGGAAGCAGATTGCCAGACCTCCCCTCCGCCTAGTCTGTAGGTGGGCTAGCGTCTCAAACTTTGGTTAGCAGCCATGCACCTACACAGCCCCCATCACCCAGGGGCTCCACTCCTGATCAGAGAGGCCCTGTAATGAATTCAGTCCTGGGCGAGTAAGACATTTGAGCTGAGAATGGAAGAAACGGCGGAAGGTTGACCTTCATGCAACTACAAGCACAGTCAGGAAGGTCTTTATCCGGACAGGCTATTGCAGAAGCAGCCCTCCAGGGTGGGCTTTAGGTTCAGGAAATCAGAACAACCTCAAACCATAGCCCTCTTCCATCAGCAGGGGCCCAGAAAGTCCAGGCTGATGAAGACAGCGTCCTGGCAGTGTGTGGTCTGTGGAGCCAGGAGCTGACGGTTTCTGCAGCCGCAGGGTTCTATCACCTCCATCCAGGTAAAACACCGTGTCCTCTGAGGACTAAGTGTTAAGTCTGCCATCCTAAAGAGCCTGCTCTGTCATCCCTACACACAGTGAAAGAGAGAGAGAGAGAGACTGAGAGATTGGGAAGGTGAGGGAGCAATCCTTCCCTTGGCGCTGGGCTGGCCGGTATGGTAACTACTCAAATCAAACCCTTGATGTATGGCTGGCCCGGTTGGTGCTGTAAGCTTATAATCCACACAGTTGTGGGCAGACTTAGTCTGGAAAAGGAAGGGAAACGATCTCTTTATAATTTTAGGTTGAGTGTGTCTTAAAGTAATAATACTTTGGATCGATTGGGCTAAATAAAAGACACTTAAAATGAATTCCACCTTTTCTTTATTTAAAACATCTCATTAGTAGCTCTTACAGATACATCTTTACAGAAACAGACACCCCAGGAGCAACTGGTGGGTTTGAACTGCAGACCTTGTGGTTTAAAACCCAATGCTTATCTCACAGAGCCACCAAGGCTCCTTGCTTTAGGTTTTCTCACTAACTACCTTCAAGTCGATTCTGATTCACAGCCACCCTACAGATGGGCTGATTTCCTGGGTGCCAGTTTGCATCTCCCTTGTTAAAATTCAGGGGCAGGGGACGCAAATGAACAAACTAGGAGTTTGTTTTAATCCCCCACCCCCAGGACTATAGTCGCAATCTGCTCAATCACAATCATTGTTGACTACAGCAGGCAGTCATTTAGGTTCAATGAATGCTTGTGGTATCAAAATTGAATGAATAACGTACCTAAGACATGCAGCTGGAAGAAACAAGGGACACAGTGAACAAGACCGATGCTTTGGGCTTAATTTCACACGAATTCAGTTAAACCCATAACGTCTTGATCAACCGGCACCAGGGCCTGTGAAAACACTTGCTCATCACAGAAGACAGAAAAATGCCATCATTGACTCATTTTCAGGGTATGCTGAAGGCAACTGAGAAAACGCTCATGCACTAGAACACTACTCTCTCTGTTGCACCCCAGACTGCAGTAGCTGGGGCTGGGGTGGGGGTGGGGGTATCTCAGGACTCTTGCTGATAGGGAATTTCTGTATTTTCCTGGTGAGTCACAGCACTAAGTGTGGTCTAAGTCATGTGTGCTGGGGACGGGGGTGGAATGAAGCCTCTGTAAGTGGGTAAAGGCTTGGAACTAACTATTTATGAAGCGTTGGGGTTGGAGAAACCTTCCCTTTCTACCCAGGGTGGCTGGAAAAGACAGCTGTGACATACAAAATTCTCCCAATCCAGGCGGCTTCTTCCTTGGCAACTGCTCTTGAATAACCCCTAAGTTACGTGGTAGGAACTTTTCAATGCTGTTATTTTTTTAATTATGAGAAAACGGAATTATGTGAACCCATCCATGAGAACAAAAGTATAAAAATATTTCGATGGGCATCACTCTGGACAAGGGAAAGGTGCCATTTGAAAAGAGATGACGTTCCAGACTGTTTGGGGGTTAATCAGAACTGCTGAATGATTTGTGCACACTCGACATTATTTATCATCTTGTTGAAACTTGTTGAGAGGCAAATGATTACGCTCAGGCCGACGTTCTCCACATTAGGAAAACACCTACGGTTCGGCCTGCAGGACTCAGCCACGTTTTCAAAGTGACCTTGGGGCACGTTGGCAAAGCGCATGAGAATAAGACATCTGATTTGGAAGTCCAACATGGTCCTGGGGAAAAACATTATTCTTTGGAAGTGAACCCTAGACCTTCCTTGATGTTAAAATAGGTTACCCATTAGGCTTTAGGGCTGACAATGATTTAAAACCTTACTAATCTTCTCTGGAAGGAAACCAGCATGAATCAAAGAGAAAAACAGCACGCTGAATAGTTAGTAATCCTGGGGTTAGTTTCTTCTTATATTAAAAAAGGGATTACTAGCTTGATGTGATTATTTCTTCTGGAAAGTATTGGCAGTGCTGCTAAATATATTTAGGTTGTGTTGTTGAGTGACCACAACTGAATTCATAAAGGGTTTGTCCGACAGACAAGAGCAGGTCTACCGTGCATTAGAAATTTGGAAGGAAAGTACAAAATATTACAGACTTTCAGTTACTTGGGTGACGATGTTGTGCTTCTGCTTTCTGTCGTTGGCGTTGAGCTCGCTCCTGGTGCCCGTACGTTTAGCAGAATGACACACTGTCTCCTCTTGCGCCTTCTTCATGAGCTTCATGTGTGAGCCCATTGCTCTGGCCCCCGTGCCAGGCCATTTCACCCAGGGCAGCCTGCATTTTTGCTTGCCTTCCCTCACCAGCTTTCCTTGCAGTTGGTCAACGAGTTGAAGTCTCACCATCCTGCCTCTTAAGGAGCGCTGGTTACATTTTTTGTAAGACTGACATGCTCATTCCTCTGGTAGGCCACAGTAGATTCAATAATCTTCATCCAAGCTACAATGCCAATATATCGATGATTTTCCCTCCTGTCACTCTAGCAATCTGACAAAGTAGCTGTGTAAGATGGTGGTACAGAACACAACCAAGTGCCTCCAGCTGCCTGCGTTTTGAGCCCAGCTGTCTGACTTAGTAGGTGGATATTGCTAGACGAGTGGTTTTTTGTTTTATTTTGTTTTGAACTTCCGGGAAACTCAATTTCCCTTATCTGCAGAACAGCAATCATCAGAATAAAGGGACCTACCATGCAGGGTTACGAAGATTAAATGGGATCATATGTGTACCTGGTATATTTTGTGGCCCAGGATTGCTACCTGTGGTTGGGTGCCCTTGTGCTGATCCAACCCTGCAGGGCCCAGGTTTTCCTGGCTCCCATCTTTATGGAACTGGATCACCACACCTTTCTTGCTTAGAGCCACGGAGTGCGCTCGAACCTCCGACAAGAGGTGCTCCCGGTTCTGGTATTACCACCTGTGATTGTTCAATCCAGTCATTTGGCTTCACAGGCATGGGTCCTGCAGTGAGACCGGCCTGTAATCCCAGTCCAAAGTTGTCACCAGAGCCACAGCTGGAATTCAGCTGCAGCACTGTGACCACTTCACCCAAACCTTTGCTTGTCCTTTGGACTGTAACAAAATACTCGTCTCCACAGTCTGCATATTTTGCAGTGAGTCTTGAAAGCAACTGAATACAACCACTGACAGAAGCTGGGGAATGCAACTTAAAAAAAAAGAACTCCAGTGGCAACAGACCATTCCACCAGGTTACAATTGGCATGAGTTCATCCTTTTTCCGAACAATCGAACAATCGTATGGAACCCAACAGGCTTCAAACGTGTTTCAAGACTGAACTCCATCCATGTGTTGTGTTTTCTTTCCGTTTGTCTCCCTCTGGTGGTTCTTTTAAAGAAGGATGCTTCTGTTTTCAGAATTCCTCCGGATTCTTTTGGCTCGGCTTGGCTCAGGTTAAGGACTCATCAGCTGTCCCTGCTGGTTTGTGTTGCGGTACTTCTGGAAAACCATCTTGCCTCGGTTGGAATCTTTGCAGAGGCTCTAATTGGTGGAGGGTAAACGTAGGCAGAGGGGATCTACTCCCTGACCACTTATGTGAGGACCTTATTCAACGCATATTCAAAGGCATTGAAGTGCAGGTGTTTGGAAATCTCTGAGAATAAAGTACAAAAGATTAGGATGAAAGGTCGTGCCAAGAGATGAAGTGGAGAGGTAAGTAGGGGCTACACAATGGGGGCTTTAAAAGTTGTGTTTGAATTGTATTTTGTAGGGAATGGGAGTTTGACCAGTTAGAATTAGGCTGCAAAAACAGAAACCCCAAGGAGCATTTAAAAAGTAGTTCATTTTTATGTTATGTAAACGAAGCCAGTCAGTAGGCAACCCAGGTTTGATATGGAGCTTGTCACCAGGGTTTCAGATTCCTTCCAATCCCCACTTCTTCTTCACTCAATGGTAGTCTTTGTCCTCATGGTCCAAATGGATGCCAAAGCTCCGGCCATCACAAATGGATATGTAGGCTGGCACTTCAAACTCAACTTTTCCAAAGTTCAAACTTGTTCATTGTTTCCTCTCTATTTTCTAGCTCCCCAATATCACTGGGAGAATGAACAATGGGATGAGACTGAGGAGGGAACAGAAACTCTGTAGCCCAGGAGAGAGAGAGAGAGCCTCAGAAAAGAAGACAAGGTAGCTTAAAGTGGGGTGACCCATCGTGCTAACTACTGCAGAGAAATCGAGTCAGATAAAGATGGAAGGACAGTTTCTATTGGATATGGCAGTCAGGTTATGTTAGCAAGTAGAGCAGATCTCTGTTCAATGTTGAAGCTCAGGGACCAGAATATGCCTTTTGTAATTCTCACTATAGTAACAATTGTGGAAGAGTGGGAGTAGAAGTTAGCTGGCAGTAAATTCAGGAGAAAAGAGAGGGCTAAAGAAGTAAAGAAAGTGAGTGTGAGTCTTCAATAAACTTGAATAAGCGGAGAGTCTTGTTCTTATCCTGTGCCGTTCAATGTGGGTGAACACAACACATACCTCGAAGTTGTCATCCAATCGTCAAGAGCTGTGGACATATCTGTTTTGTTGAGACAAAATGTCATAGACTGGAGTCCCATTGGTGTTTCTCCTCTGGTCCCATCCCTGGCTCACTGGAATGTCTTGGGTTTTCTTCACGACCTTGTGGTCTTCACGGCAGCTTTGACTTCTCCACAATTCGTTTAGGACACAATCTTGTAATCAAATTCTGTCCCCTACCATTTCCAGGCTAATGGCCCCGACCCAGCAAGCCACTGCCACATGAATCCAATGTGCTTCTCACCCCCTGTAGACTTGACACCCCACTCCAACATGAGCGTGGATGTGAAGAGAGCTAGAGGGGTAAAGCTGGGGAGCAATGCAAAGACAGGGGAGGATGCTTTCTAATGTTTTTAAGAGGGGAGAGGTGCTGAAGATCCATGGGTGGCCCATGGGAGCTGGAGAGCATGAACCCATGCCATAGGTCTGGGACTAGCCCCGAGTAACAGGAGCAGCTGATGCTTGAGACCTAAACAAGGGCTTAAAGGAAGGTAAGTTTACAGCTGGTGGCAAATGAGATTAAGAAATTAAGAAAACATGATCAGTAGAGTTATCTCAGGTGACTGAACATGCATTCAGTTCTGATTTAGTTCAAACTTTGGAGTCTCTGTGCCCAGGATCCCTAGCGATGTAGTTGGTCACAAGTTGGGCTGCTAACCACAGAGTCAGCTGTTTGAAACCACCGGCTGCCCCATGAAAGAAAGAGAGGCTTTCTATCAGTCCTGGAGTTTACCTGTAAACTCATGGAGTTACATTCTAGTGGGAAGAGGCCGACACACAAAATGACCGGAGTACAAGGCAGATGGTAGCACAGTGGTCCGCCGTTCACAAACACTACCACTCTTCAGGAAAAACTCTCACTATAATAACAATTGTGTGTTTTTTACCCTGGTAAAGGGTGACAGCCTCGGAGACCCCCGGGGCAGTTCTACCCTGTCCCAGGGGGTCGCTGTGAGTCAGCATGGGCTCCGTGGCTGCAGGTTTGGGTGTTTTCGAATGTTCATGGAAGCAGATGGACACTTCTTTCTCCCACAGAGACACTATGGATTTCACCCACCAACTTTCCATGAGCAGCCACGTGCTGAGCTGTTGTGTGCTGGCAATAGCAAAGCACTCCTGCAGCCTGAATGAGAGAGCACAAAGCTCTGATGCAGCCAGCTGCTTTGGGGTGTTGGGGAGAGCGCCATATCCCCAAAGTCTGAGGGACAAGACTTGAGCTGAGAAGTGTCTGGTTTCTCACCCATGTGACCCCTGTACTGGCCAACCTGCATTTTCTAGATTCCTTTCCTTCTTTCATAAAGTGTCAAAAGACCCAACATTTAAAAAGGTAATCAAACTGAAGCAAATTGGAGATTCATCTTGTGCCTCCTTGGGGACAATGCTCTACTGTCCTCTCTGGATTTTTAATATAGTATGGGTCCATCCGAAAAGGAATCACTATTTCATCTTTTTCTTATTTCTAGGGATTAAGCCATAATCCTCGCCTAATAAGATAAGATGAACCTTATGACAGAGAGCTCATGAAATGTGTGACCCCAGTTCCTTAGCACTAGCCTTTAATAGGGGAAATCAGTCACTTGAGGAGTTACATTACAATGTGCGGTTAGTAGCAGACATTTATTGAACACTGATCCTGTACTTTGTATACATTGTCTCAGTTAATCCTCAGTACAGTTCTTTAGAGGGAGCCCTGGTGGTGTAGTGGCTTTTGTGTTGGGCTTTTAACCCCAAGGTCAGCAGTTCAAACTCCCCTGCAGCTCCTCAGGAGAAAGTTGCAGCTGTTTTTGGAAAGCTGGCCAGCCTATGAAACTCAGAGGGACAGTGCTCCTCTGCCCTATCGGGTTGCTATGAGTCAGAGAGAGAGCAACTCGATGGGGGTGAATAAGTGGCAATCTTAGGAGGGGCGCAATTATCATCTGCAAAATTCCAGATGAGGAACTTGAGGCACCCAAACGCTAAGCCAGTTTCTGGTAGTCAACTGTGGACAAGGTTGAATGGAACAGCACCACTTCTGTGTCATCAAAAAAGGTCCACATCCTTCTGGTGTAATCTACAGGTGGCTCCCAGGTTGCCCCGATTGCTGGGGAGTATTGATCCTGTGGGTGGAATTAAATTGGTAGCTTCTAACAGAACAAGAGTAAGAAGCAGCGGTGAGTTTTATTTTTTATCTCAAAATCTGCAGGGGAAATGCTACATAAATCACAAGGTGTTATGATTTACTTTACCCTGGGGGCAGTCATGCCAAGTCTTTGCAATGACAAATCTTGGTAAGGTGGAGAGGCAATGCTTTTAACAATACTCAGTAAGGACAAACGCCCCTTCCACTGCCCAGTCTGCCACTTCCTGCGGTTGCAATTCCAGGGGCCTAGTGGTTACTCTTGGGCTGCGATCCCCAAGCTTCTCAGTTCGAAACCACCAGTTGCACCGCGATCCAAAGATGAGGCTTTCTACTCCCGTAGCGTCGCAGTCTGGGAAACCCACAGGGGGCAGTCCCTTCCCTGTCCTAGTGGGTCCCACCAGTGAGTGAGTGCGCGAGTTCTTACGAGGTAGCCACGCCCCGGCGGGGGCGGGGCCGGCGTTAGGGTTTCCGAGCCTCCGCGCCCAGAAATCCAACCACCGGCGCTTCCGGGGGCGGGAGGAAGCCAGAGGGCGTCACCGGATGCGACCTCCCACAGCCAATCAGAAGCCGGGGCGGCCATTCAAATTGCGGCTACTGCGGGGGCGGGAGGAAGCCAGAGGGCGTCACCGGATGCGACCTCCCACAGCCAATCAGAAGCCGGGGCGGCCATTCAAATCGCGGCTACTGCGGGAGCCGGCGGCGAGGGATTTGTGAGCGCCCCTCAGGGCTCCTGGAGGTAGTGGCCCCTGCGGAGACGCCCAGGGCAGGTTCTGCGGCCAGCG
>NW_022111324.1:45151997-45153323 GCF_000313985.2 Echinops telfairi | reverse complement strand
ACTGGGAGACCGGACTTCTGGGTCCCTCGGCGGGGTCTTGGCCTGCAGTCTCGGCCGGCCGGTTGCCAGTAAGAGGTACATTCGCTGTCACAACCTGGAGGTGCAATCAAGGGGATGTTTTCATTGTGACATTTCTCCCTGTCCCTTTTAAAATCGGAGGGCGAAAATCCCCAAATAAACAAAACCTTTCCAGATCTGTGGAAGACGAAAGTCGGTTTTAGTTGCAATAGACTCTTCAGCGTTCTTTCTTCGCTTGTAGATCCATCTCATTGTAGTTTGTGGTTGCCGTTGTGGGGCCCCGGGACCCCATCCGTCTTTAGCCTGCCAATTGAAAGTATCACACAGGTGCACACCCTTGTGCCTCCGTATTCCTTCGTGCATCTACCCCCACCCAGCTTTTTGTAATGATGGCATGCATGCATAACTTCGAAAGATGAACTTAAACATTACCTTCTTCCAGTTTTTGTTCCTGGGTAGCTGCAGTCTAGGAAGTGGTTGCAGCCGAGTGTCATTTTACAAGTTAGAGGCCGGCATCCAGATTTGCAGACGCAGTTTTTGTTGTTGTTGTTTATTTTTGTCAACAGGACGAATTGGATGAAGAGTTGACTAGAAGCCAGGCCTGCTGTTCTCATTCTTCTAAGTTTTAATGCTAGGCAGATGTTGTTGACATGTATTTATAAACACATCTGCCTAATGTGTTGTCTTCCAACTAGAGAGGAGACAGCCAACTTATCTAATCGCTCATAGTTGGCGGAACGCAGCCAATCATGCACACTGCTTCTGGTCTGTCCGTGTACTCTAGGGAATAAGCTGTCAAATTTCAACGCCGTTTTAATCGTGCCTTTAAACTCCTGTATTTGACATACACCCCAGAGGAAGCTTTAAAAATACGTTCTGACTCTGACTTAGGCACCGTGGTGACCTTTAGACTGTACTCCCCACGGCTTGAAATACAGGTTTTACCCCCACTAGCAGTGTTCTCGAGAAGCTTTGCATTCTTGGAAATGGCAAAAAAGCAGAGATGCAATTGCCATTGGTTAATACGGGGAAGCATTCTGAGCATTCCCAGACCCCCCAAATCACCTACTAAATCCTTCCAGATAACATATAAAACCTGAAATCACACGAATATAGGGTAAAAGCCCGAAGTACATGATAACGATAAAACCAGCCTATACGAAGTAGAACTAACCAATGAGCAGTGTAGTTCTAGGAGAAACAGCATGGTGGCACCACGCTCACTGCTGGGACACCCTGCCTCTGTAATGGTTCCCTTACAAAACAAATGCTAAATGTACTTTTTTTCATAAACACAAACATTCTCTT
>NW_022111324.1:45145171-45151791 GCF_000313985.2 Echinops telfairi | reverse complement strand
ATGGCTGATTGTTCTAGTGGGTGTCTACCTCCCTAACTGAGAAAGTGAGATGTGGGGATCAAGGTAGTCTTACCTTTGAAATCTACTCCTGGCTCTCAGAGGGCCTGACATGTAATGAAAACCCCCTTCCTTGTGGGTCAGTCAGAGCAGAGGTTCGCAGTGTGTGCCTTTCGGGAAGTAAGCCATCAGGTCTGTCTACTGAGGTGTGTCTGGGGGGACTGGAACTTGCAGCCTTTTGCTTTGCAGCTGAATGGGTTAATGGCTTGCACCACCCTGGCCCATAATGAGGACCCACTACATTTATTTGCTGAAGAAGGATTGAGGGAAGAGATTTGTCCAAAGTTGCTCGGAAGTGATGTCTGAGCTGGGGGTTGCGTGTTGGAGACTACAGTTGTGGATTGCAGCCCGGAAGAAGGTGCTTCTGCTAGCTAGCAGCACATCACGGGGCATCTGCCTTTGAAGGAGTAGATGGAGGGAAGCAGCGCCCCAAAGGGACAGAAAGGACCAGAGGAGGCAGAGGTTGGGGTATATAGGTAGGATGGCAGTACCCAGGACTGCAAATGTCACAGAGGCAAGTAGGAAAAGGACCAGACAGTGTCATTGTTGCTGCTGTGGTCTCTTGCATGCTCTGGAAAGTTGCTTTTCAAATGGTAGGCTCTCTGTCTTTAAAGCCTGTTTGTAGTCTGTGCAACCTGATTTTTTTTTTCTTTCTATTTTGTAGGTTATCAACTATTTTCAGAAACTCATCACTGGAGAAATGGCTGGAAGTCAAACAATCATCCAGAGAGAAGCTTAGGTTCCTCAGCAGCATTGTTTGATTTTCATGAGCTGCTGGCAACATGTCTGTGTCTATGGTTTATCCTCGACAGGACAGCGACCTCCTGGGTGTTCCTTCCTCCCCAAAGAACTCATTAGGGGGTGGCCTCTCCCGCAGCAGCTCCCTCAAGCCGCCTTTGAAGTCAGAGCAGGCAGAAGGTGAAGGTAATGACCCGCTCTTGAGATGTGCAAGTGGAAGCCGAGAGATAAACAGCACGTACGTGATTTCTGCCTGTGAGAAAGCAGGCGGCTTCCCCCCGGGCCCTCAGCCTGTAGGAAGATTGACACTTCAGAGGAGAGTTACAAGGAAGGCAGAATCATCTTGGCTTGGTAGTGAGTTAGGAGACACCTTTGAAAAAACAGCCGAACAACGCCTGACGTTACAACGCCGGGCTCACGCCGACCCTGGGGAGAAGTGGAACAGAAGGCAGCAGTGGAAACCGGGAGGTGGAACCGAAAGTCACGGTGCCTCCCAGGAAACCGGTAGCAGTGGGAAGGCTGCAAATCCCGGGGGAAACGCTCTCGTGGCTTCTTCGGTAGCGTTCATCGAGGACTCAAAAAGCTCCGCACTGGTGACTGAGGAAAAGCGCCAAGAAACATTTTCTGCCCCCAGGGAGGAAACTGGAAGTGCTGCCCCAAGGTACTTAACTCACGGAGGCCCTGCTGGTTCTCGGAGTCACATTGAACTTGTGAGAGCCGGACCCTTGGCGACAAAACCTCTTCAGAGCAAGTTGGATGTCAAGGCGTCAGGAACAGATCACTTACCTCACAGAAGTGTTGGGAAGGATGCGGCGAAAAATTCAGCTCCTCAGTTGGGCACCTTAGACCGAGGAAGGACGCCCACGAAGTGTGTAACGGAACTCAGGTCCACACCAAAGGGGAGTGTGTCCCGGCTGAAGAGCCCGGCCACACCCATACTGAAGGCTAAGCCGCCCAGCCTTCAAGTTGCACAAAGGCCCCAGAGTTCTCTTCTCGCGAGTAAAAGTGAAAGGTCACAGGAAACTACACTCCCCCCTGAAGCAGAAACCACAGCCCAGAATGCCTGCACAGAAGCAGACCCCTTCAAAGTCGAGAACAGCCAGGTGACGGTGGCCGTGCGTGTGAGGCCTTTCAGCAAGAGGTACGTGCGCCTGGGCCAGGTAAGCTGCCTGTCTCTGAAAGCTGATGGACTCAACGTGCATTTTTACGCCTGTTGCCAATATTTTTTAAAAAAATCATTTTATTAGGGGCTCATACAACTCTTATCACAATCCATACACACATCAATTGTGTAAAGCGCATTTGTACATTCATTGCCCTCTTCATTCTCAAAACATTTTCTCTCCACTTAAACCCCTGGCATTAGGTCCTCATTTTTCCCCTCCCTCCCTGCTCCTCCCTCCCTCGTGAGCCCTTGATAGTTTATAAATTGTTATTTTGTCATATCTTGCCCTGTCTGACGTCTCCCTTCACCCACTTTTCTGTTGTCCGTCCCCCAGGGAGGAGGTCACATATAGTTCCTTGTAACCGGTTCCCTCTTTCCTACCCACTCTCCCTCTACCCTCCCTGTTTCGCCACTCACACCACTGGTCCTGTAGGGCTCATACCGACAACTTTTAGGGGTAGTTGAAGTATGTTGCTTATTTTCAGTGATTATCTTTTAAAAAGAAAAATAGCTAGAAAACCGTATTTTCTAAATCATGAGTTTCTAAAAAAGATACACTGCTTTTGAAAAGCCTGAGCAAGTCATTTGAGTCTCTGGTTTGGTCTGTTTTCACATCTGTCGCACTTGGTGGGCGCGTCTGCTTTCCCTTCTAAAGAAACCTAACAGGTCCCTCAGTCCTCCAAGAGATTCTTCTGGGATCCGTCCTGAGTGCTGATCATCACCGTCTCAGATCAATGATGATGGTTGTCATTGCGGTGACTTGCTAGGTTTGCTTCTGATGACAAAAATCTGTCTTCCAAAAGTGACTGGGTGGGTGATGACAGAGTAGGGATAGGACTGAGATAGGTGGATGACAAAACGGGAATGCAGCATTCCAGTGTTTTGGAATACTATAAGGGAAGGCAGTGGAGACATCACAACGTCAGTAGTTTCAAATTTTATTATTACCGTATTTGCTTGAGTATAAGCTGAGGTACCTAATTTTACCACCCAAAACTGGGGTACTTTTTAGTGTAAAACTGCTGAAAAAACTTGGCTTATCCTCGAATGTATACAGTCTTAGCGTTAGGTGTGATTTGGGTGGACAGTCACAGAGCAGATTTGCTTTTCCTTTATGATTGTCCCATGGCGTCAACTATAGCCCACATCTGCCCACTGCCTCTTCGTCTTTGCGATCGCCATCCCTTCGCCTTTCTTATCCTTTCCTGCCTTTTGTACTTGGTCCCCGGGCCAGGGCTGCCCCTCGGACCTCCTATGGCTGATTGTTCTAGTGGGTGTCTACCTCCCTCATGATAATTTTCACCTTATAAACCTAATGTTTGTCTGCTAGGAGCCATGGTGGTGGTGTGGCTACGTGTTGGGCTGTGATCCGCATGGTCGGCAGTTTGAAACCACCAGCAGCTCCGCTGGAGAAAGACTGGGCTTTCTCCTCCCATGAAGAGTCCAGTCTCGGGAGCCCACAGGGGGTGCTGTCAGTGGGCAGGGACTCCCCGGTTTGGGGCTTTGTCTGAACATGGAGTCACAGGGATGTGTTCATTTCCAGATTTCCAGAGGGGTGTCTAAAGGCCAGCGTCTCAGGGAGTTGTTTAAAGCTTGATGGTGTGTAGCTAAGCAAGTTAGAGAAAGATACGGTGATGACTGCGGTGGGAGGGGCCTTCTATTGTGAGAGGAAAGGTCAGTCAGTAGTTCAAGGCAAATCATAACAGTGCTATGAGGCTCAAAAGTGAGCACGTGGGGCCCAAGGAGTGAAGAGAGCGGAGTAGGAGTTAATTTTGCTCTCCAGAAGCTTCAAGAACCACAGTAGGGAGAGGTTACAGAGAGAACAAAGCCAGTCAAGACAACATGTAAGATGGGTGACTACACTAACGGACCAGACACATCCGAGGAGCCCAGGAAGCTGGGCTGGGGTGGAGGGCTCTGGCCACACTGGTCAGGCAGGTGGTTTCTAGTATAAGTTCTGATCTGAGCTAGAGTCAGGAGGACAAAGGACTTCCGGTACCAACGACTCATCTTGGTTTTCCACAGATCTACAGTCAGTGCGAGGCTCCAGCCTGGGTGTGAGGATGGACGTGCAGGCACGCGACTGAGGGCGAGAGTCTGGGGAGGAGGAGGTGGGGCCAAGAATGACAAGAGCCGCAGAGACTTAGGATTCAAATGAAGTACAGTGAAGCGTGTTGAAATTCTAATTTGTGTCGTTTTTTAACATAGATTTATGCCCACAGATTTCTGTGAAATCTACTCAAGGTAGATTTTCAGATTGGAACTGAAGAGTGTGGGTAGATTATAGTCGGGAGGTTAGGGAAGGAAAAAGGTAGCTCAAGAAAAAGAGGATGAGAAAAACGTTTTTGAAAATTCCAAGAACTCTGGAGCCCCATCTTCCCGTCACGCACGGCGTCAGAGCTGCTGGGGATCTCTTGCAGATGCCGTTGTAACTGTGCTTGCTGGCCTGTGTTCCACTTAAAATGGAAAGATTGACTTGCTTGTGAAGACTGTCCTAGTAACCGCTTCGAGGCGCGCCCTCTAGCCTGTGGGAATACCGAAGGAGAGGAGTGTAGTGACTTAACTCTTTTCTTTGCGCTTCTTCTTAAAGAGAGAGGATTGAAGAGGCATCCCAGGCGGTCTTCGTGAATGGGGAGGAAGTGGTGGTACAGCACCCTAGCATGAAACAAGTGTACAACTTCATGTACGACGTCGCCTTCTGGTCTTTCGATGAATGCCATCCGAACTATGCTGGCCAGGCAGCTGTTTATGAGACACTCGCGTTGCCACTCCTGGAAAGAGCTTTTGAGGGCTACAACACCTGTCTCTTTGCCTATGGTCAGACTGGCTCAGGAAAATCCTATACGTAAGTTTTATTGCAAATATAATGATTCAGAAAGTATTCAGACTTCCTCTCTAGGGAAAGCAGCATGGTGTGTGAGAAAGTTTGGAAAGCACACAGATCGGGGCTCGAATCTCAGCTTCATGTTAGCTCTGCATACATGCTGCATATTCTGCATACAAAGTACATATTTCTCTGCATACATATTAGCTCTGTATACATATTGCATATTAGGTTTGCAAACTTGGGCAAGTTACTTTGAACTTCATTTTACCCATGAGATAGCTCTGTAAATATCTCTGGCCCCATTTTACTGTAATTATATTTCATGTGTGATCGGCAGCTGAGAGAGGTTACAGATACTTATAAGTATTGGCATCAAAATGAAAAATACGACATCCAATAAACAGTAGCTGTGATAATACCTGTCTTAGAAGGAAATACTCAGAATTTTAATGGTAAGTAATATTTATGTAATTCTTCCTATATTCTAAGCACTATGCTGAGAAGACTTTTCTTATACTCCCTTAAAACAGTCTTCTGAATTAGAGATTTCTATTATTCCCATGGGAGTCCTGGTGGTATAGGGTTACATGCTGGGCTGCAATATGCAGTCAGTGGTTCAAAACCCCCAGCACTCCAAGGGATAAAGACAGGGCTTTCTACTCCCATGAAGAGTTACAGTCTCAGAAGCCCACAGGGCAGTTCTACCCTATTCTCTAGGGTCACTATGAGTTGGCATCAACTCCAAGGTAGTGAGGTTAGCTCCATTTCGAAGAAGAGGAAATGGAGGCTTAGTGAGGCTAAGTATCTTACCCAAGGCCACAGAGCTGGCCAGTGGTAAATCAGGGTTTGAACTTGGCCAGATGTGGCTCCAGGGCCGAGGTTCTTCGCTATGAACTGTGAGATTTAATTGGCTTGTTCCCCCACTCCGAGCCCCCCAAAGGACTTAAACACTCGCATACACCCTTAACCAGTTTTATCCTTATTCATAATGTGTTTTCCAGGATGATGGGATTCAGTGAAGAACCAGGAATAATTCCAAGATTCTGTGAAGATCTTTTTGCTCAAGTAGCCAAACAACAAACCCAAGAGGTATGTTCTCAGAGCACCCACAAGCCTGCAGATTAGACTAGCAGGCAATCCTCTTGTTAAAATCAGGGCAATGCCATGAAGGAAATGCTTAACGGAAGATTGAATTCTAATATCTAGGTCACTTTCCTTTGCCACAGTAATATAGAAAAGGCACGTGGGATTCCAAATTTAGAATCTATCTTCCCAACCGTCTCTACTGTGTTCCTTTTGTGTTTATGTAGTGGCTTACACTGCCGCAGTGAGGCTGTAGCACAGTGGTTCTCAACCTTCCTCATGCCATGACCCTTTAATACAGCGCCTCATGTTGTGGTGGCTCCCAACCATAACATTATTTTTTTGCTACTTCATAACTAATTTTGCTACTGTTATGAATTGGGCGACCCCTGTGAAAGGGTTGTTTGACCCCCAAAGGGGTCATGACCCACAGGTTGAGAACCGCTGCTCTAGACTAGGTGCTTCAGCAGGGAAGCGGTGAACAGACTTACCTGAGGGCAGCAGACAGACACTTAGGGACAGTATGGAGCAGAATGAGAACAGTGCAGGTGAAATTTGAACCCACCTTGGCTTTGACTCCAAGGACCTTGCTCTTCCTGCTCCACCTCTCCCTGAAAGACCTGGGCCTGCTCACCCTCTCCCTTTTTCACTCACACATTAGCCAATAATCACTGCTTGTCAGACAATCTATTACACCACTTTCTATCCGGATTTGCTTGATCCTAAGAATCATTAAGTTGTGGCACGGTC
>NW_022111324.1:45135445-45142761 GCF_000313985.2 Echinops telfairi | reverse complement strand
GGAGGTGGAGGTGGAGGTGGAGGAGGTGGAGGAGGTGGAGGTGGAGGTGGAGGTGGAGGTGGAGGTGTGTGTTTGTTTTAAATCTTCTGGAGATTCTGATGCAGGTACCTGAGGTAAAGCCTGGGGATTTATCATTGTCAGACTTTCCCACCAATAATTCTTAGGATGAGGAAAGTTTGAAAAGGTTTGTGCTAGATTTGGGGAGGTAGGGTTTAAAATTCCAGTCTTTATAGTCAAGAAGCTTGTGGTATGATGGGAAAATCGGGTCAGTAAATATCCCATCACCAGCAGGCAATGATAAGTAAGGCAGAGGCTTTGCTAGAGCAAGAGCAGGGCACTGTGAGAATGTGCAGAAGCAGGCAGAGCGGGAGGTGGGAGTCGGGCGTTTATTTAAAAAGATGTATAGTAATTATTAGTCGGGTGAAGCAGAGGAAGAACAGCATTTTAGGCAGAGGGCAGCATGACACTGGAGAGGCAGGTTGAATTCAACCCGTGAAGGGCTTTCTGACCAAGAAGGCTATGAAGGAATTTGAAGCAGAGAAGTAATTAGATCACATTTGCACTTAAAAAAAAGATAACCCTGCTATGGTACAGATAATGCATTGAAGGGAAGTAGGGCTGGAAGTTTCTCTGGAACCGTCACGCCCACTCCCCATTGCTGTCCAGTGGATCCCGACTCCTGGGACTACTTGCCCCGTAGATCTTCAAAGCTGTCATCTTAAGGAACCAGATGGCCATGTCTTTCCTGCAGAGCAGTCAGTGGGTTCAGACTACTCAAGTTTTGGTTGGTAGTACACGTAACCACTGTGCCACGAGGGCCCCTTCCATGGCATAATAGAATGGATTGTACGTAATAAACATGCGAGCTTGTGAATTTTGAGCCTTTATGCCAAAATCTGTTCTTAGGCTGTTGCTTGGTACCATTGAGTGGGTTCCTACTCATAGCAACCCGTCTACCCCAGAATTAAATACTGCCTGTTACTGTGCCGTCCTCATAATCAATGTAGCCCCGGGGTCAGTCTGCCTCATTGAGGGTCGTCTTCTTTTCACCGACACTCTGATTTGCCAAGCATATTGTCCTGCAGGGGCGGGTCTCTCCTAGTCCTAGTACACCAGATGTACTAGGACATGTAGTATATATAACATGTCCTAGTACACGAGATGAAGTCTTGCTATCCTTACTTCTAAGGAAACTTCTGGTCCTACTTCTTCCAAGACAGATGTGTCCATTCTTGGACAGTAACTAAAAGAGTGCTTTGTATCTATCGAGGCCCAATACATGTTTGGTGAATTAAACCTTTCCTGAAGCTTCCACTTCTGTTCATCTTTCTCCTGAGTCTGCAGAAGAAGTTTATTTCTCTAACGAAGAACTTGGAAAGGTAATGGGAGCAACGTTTTCCCTCTTTGACCTTTGCACCTTGTCTTTCTGAGTCAAAAGGTGGAGAAGCCCAGTCTCACTGAGTCTGATGACTGCTTTCTGCCCCATCAGGAGGCTCATTGCCTGGAGGATCCATCTTAACTAACCAGATGCCAACATAACGGGTCTCTCCCACCCCGAGTTTTCAATGCTCGGTTGCTGGTATCCTCTTCCTGGTCGGGTCCACTCCTCTCATACCTCAGATCCTGTTTTCGTCTTCCCCAGTGGATCCGGCCACCCTCAGTTCTCTTCTCTCCGATTCCTCATTTTGTGTAGCCTTCATCTGTCGTTCTGGTTCTTCGTGTTCTTCTGGGAAAGGCACGTTGTGTTTCCTTAAGATGGTGGCAACCCCTGGGAAGGAACCTCGTCTAAAACCTTCTAGCTATAGCCTAACGCCATACTCAGAGTAGGTAGGTATTTAAGGAATACTTATTGGATTGCATTGAACCCCAGGTAGAGGTTAATGAGAAGAAATGTAAGGGCTTTTACATGGTCCTTCATGTGCTCTTTCTATTCCTACTAGGTCAGCTACCACCTTGAAATGAGCTTTTTTGAAGTATATAATGAAAAAATTCACGACCTTCTGGTTTGTAAAGGTGAAAATGGGCATACGAAGCAACCTGTAAGATTAAAAAATTATTTGTCTTTGATTTCTGTTTTTATAAATGCATGGAATTGCATGTTTTTTAAGATTTAAAGTTGTACTAAAATGCTATGACATGATAGCCAATACTTGGGAGTAATAATTTCACTTTTGTTATTTAGTAAGTAAACTGAGCACCGGTAGTAGAAGTGAAAGTTGGATATTAAAATACCTCTTTTTTATTTTAATCATATTTGGGTAAAAGTTAAAGATAAGTTATTTTGTTATACAATTTAGTTAGACCACTTAAATGGAACATCTAACACCTAAACATATAAGACCAAAAAGTAGTAAAAGTTACAGAAAAAAAATTTTTATTGTGGAATTTATATTTCACTGGGTTATGTAGAAAATTGCTATTTCATAGAGAATTCTTTTCTGTGATATAGAAAGTTTAACAAATGCATAGGCTTTTGGAAAAATTGCTTTATGAATTACAAATTTTCAATCTTGAAAAGACCTTTGCTTTGGAGCACCAAAGACCCACCTAATGTAAAGGCGCCAATCGGCTGCTGGAGGGCACTTGACCTTGCAGCTTCCTCTTGGCAGAATCAAGGGGTTCAAAACAAAACAAAGCAAAAACAAAACTTGGCATTTTATTCTGGGACCTCTATGTACTTTAAATTTTCTGATCACAGAATTTATAATATAAGAACAAAGAAAATGTCAAGTGCCTGGAATTTAGTGAACAGGTTTAGAGGGCTACTTCAAAGCATATAAATAATAGCTACTGTGAGATTTAACTAATAATTAAAC
Source organism: Echinops telfairi (assembly GCF_000313985.2). Classification (NCBI taxonomy): domain Eukaryota; kingdom Metazoa; phylum Chordata; class Mammalia; order Afrosoricida; family Tenrecidae; genus Echinops; species Echinops telfairi. The sequence continues at coordinate 45,139,945 of NW_022111324.1, read as the reverse complement.
CTTGTAAGTCATTGGATATTGTACTCTAGTGTTGGATATTGTGCCAACGTGTGGTGTTGAGGTGCTTTCTTAGTGCCCTACGGATTTGTTTTTGTAGAAACTTATGTTTCTGGTTGTAAAAAAGATCTCTTTACCTTACGCACAAAATATAGAATAATAATCATTAGGAATTATTTTCTTTATGAAAGATTTGCCATATACTTAATGATGCTAGTGTTTGCTTCTCCTAGCTGAGAGTGAGGGAGCACCCTATTTCTGGACCCTACGTGGAGGCGTTGTCAATGTAAGTGCTTGGCTCCGAAAGGGCAAGCAGGAGAAAGCACATGAATAGAGTGAATGCTATTCTCCCACATCCTTATTTTCTCCTCATTTGCCTCCCGAGCTGTGAAATTCTGGATAACTGCTTAGCTTGTTACCCGTTCTGCTCTTCAGTTCAATGTTCTCTGCTTCCAAATGGAATGTTAATTCCTTGCTTTTATATTTGTATTTTCACTGCATCTATAAAGTGCCTGACCTGGAGTATTAATTACGCTGACTATGAAATGAGTATTTGATTTTTCTGCCCTTCACTCTCTTTGCTTTCTATTAACTTAATTCTTTGTTCTTGATCTGCTTTGTTTACTTATTACTTTAAGATGAAGAGAGACGGCGTGAAGACGCATTCAAAGTTGTTTGGAGCGTGCTGAGAGTCATTTTCTTCCAGCACTTCAAATGACTTTCTTAAAGGATAGAGACAGTTACTAGGTTTGAGTTCAACTGCATTTATTAAACCCAGGATTATGTTGAGACTCAAACATGTGTGCATGTCTGTGCAAAATACATCTTTTGATCACACGATTATAGAATTATGAATATTGTAATGCTAAGATACTAAGCTATTTCATTCAGAAAAATCACTCTCTGGTAAAATTAAAAGATTGCTTTTAGGATAGGCAGATTTATAGAGACTGAAGTTTGCTAAAGGTTATTGGGGGCAGGAGATAGGGGGAAAGGGGGAGCACTGCTTCAGGTTCCCTGAGTTTCTGTACTGAGGATGGCAACACTTAAGAAGTGGGGAGTGTTGGTGGTTGCACGGCCTGATGAACGTGATGCCCTGAAGGGCACTTGTAAAAAAGTTGAAGTGGCAACTGTTCTGTTATAAATGTATTAGCACACAGAAAGTACACATATGCACACAAAACCACATTATTTTCTTTAAGAAAGGGGTAAATGAGAAATTCTATGAGAATTAACATAAAGGTTATTTTCTGAGAATCAGTATCATCAGTAAAACTTATTTTCTTTTCTTTAAAAATAGGAATGTTGTCAGTTCCTACTCTGATATCCAGGTAAGATTAATTATCTGTATTTTGTCTTTTCCTTTGCCAGAAAGATCATAGTCATAAATATTCATAAGAATATTTCTCCTTAATTGCTGTTTGCATAAATAGATGGTTAATCTCATTAATATGTCATGAACCGATTTTGTTTGTTAAACTTTAATCAAATGGATGGCTCTTTAAAAAAAAAAAAAAAAAAAGCCAAACAAACCATTATTTCAGTTAGTTGTAGAAATGGCCTTTTAAAAGTTTTTTTTCCCTGAAACAGATTTCTGTGATATAAAAGAAAAAAAATAGACAATGGGAACACAAATGAATAAGAGATGAGCATTTATTAATAGTCTCATTTTATAAACTAATTATAAATGGGTACATGTGCTTACTTAGCTTTGTTGCTCTGTAATTTGTTGTTTTGATAAATGGCTGCCTGCAGCTGTGACCTCCCTCCCTTCTCTCTCATTAGAGTTGGCTGGCATTGGGAAATAAGCAAAGAGCAACTGCCGCTACTGGTATGAATGACAAGAGCTCCCGGTCTCATTCTGTGTTCACCCTTGTGATGACCCAGACCAAGGTATTTGGTTTCTGTGTGTTATGTTCGGATCTATATCTATATCTAACAGATTATTCTGCTATAGAAGGTTAATAAATATATTTAAAATATCATGATTTAAATTTTTTTTGTTCAAGTCAAAAGAGTAGTCATAGAAACATCTACTTTAGAATGTAAATCTTTGTGTTGGACATTGTGCAGACACCTGGGCCCGTGGGGCTTTTAGGTGCACTGACAGGGTCTGCTGAGTGGCACGTGGCCTAAGCAGCTGCCACTGAGGACACCTCAGGTGAGTATTTGGCATGTCCTGCCTGGCTGTTGCTGCCTTCTATACAGAGAGAAAGTCCGAGACAACCTGCCCAGGGAGCGCTACATGCAGTTTGCCAAGGGGGCTGAGGTTACCCAAGCCAGGCCTTCAGTGCCTTTCATTGGCACCTTACAGTATTAAACACGGCAAAACATGGGGATCCCCCTCCGCCCCCGGGGTCTGGGAGCTAAGGGACACCAGTGTCCCATTGCTGTAGACTAGGTGGCTTCCAGGCCTCGTGCGGCAGCTGTGCCGAAGGAGGCTCTGGCCTCAAGTAGAAGGTCTGGTGTCCTGATACTCAGGTCCCTGGGTACCCCGGACATCTGTGTGGTCGGACACTGCCCAAGGAAGCATGAACTCTGAGTTACTTACAATGTCAGGGTATCTCATCATTTCAAAATCCAGAAATACACGGTGACCGTAGAGTGTTTGGAAAACATATGAGAAAGCAAAAAGGTTTTAAAAACTCAGCCATAGGTTCCACTACTCAAGTAATACTTCCTCAAATGTCTTGATATAATTTATAAAATCTACAGTAATTACATGCTATTAAAATGCTTTGCAAAGATCATTTTAAATAACTAAAGGTTTCACTAACTCTTACCATCTACTAAGTCTCTCTCTGCCATTGGCGTTGATCGGATGCGGTCTTTCGGTGCTTTTGCTCATGAGTGCTGAGATAAACACGTGTCTGTGTCACGCTTTTTCTCAATGTTACCTTAATATAATTGAGGAGTCGTGGGCTTTTAGCCTATAAAAGTCATTTCGTTTACTTTGGCATTTGCCAACCACCACTCAAATGTTTCCTTTTTAGTAGACCATGGGAAATGTATGCATTATGAAATGATCACAGCTTCAAGAAGGGGTGGTTTAAAAAAACGGAAGCGGGTTGGTGATCTTCTATACAACCTTCCCTCAGAAAGAGATGCATAGTGAGAATTGAAGACTTGAATCTTTTCATCTCGTTGGCTGCAGACGGAGCTTGTGGAGGGGGAGGAGCATGACCACAGAGTCACGAGCCGCATCAACCTTATAGACCTGGCGGGCAGTGAGCGCTGCTCTGCGGCCCACACCCGTGGGGACCGGCTGAAGGTAAACGGAGGCTTGCTTCATTTAGAGCCGTGGCCGGCAAGCTTCTCACTCTGTGAGGGGCCTCACAACAGTTTAAAAACTCATCCGAGAGCCATACACCTGTATGTACAAACAAATGAAATCACCATTATCTGAATAATATCTTTAAAATATTTTAATTTTCCTCAAGAGCCACAGATGACTTGCGATCCACAGTTTGCCAACCCTGGATTCAAAATTGAGTAAACTTACCCCCGCCCCCCAGAAAAAAAACCACCCAACATGATATCTTTCTCTGCAGCCTACAGAACACACTGCTGCGATTTAAAGGTGTGGTGGTCATGACTGATTTTCTAAGAACTGTTTGAGGGAGTCATAAGAAAGTCATTTATGGAAGAAAGTACAAATTGAGTAATGCTACAATGAGAAAAATACATTTTGTAAAATTAATTTATTGCCGAGCAGCTCTTTGAAACTTAATTTTTTTTAAATCTCCTTTGCAGGAAGGTGTGAGTATTAACAAGTCCTTGTTAACCTTGGGCAAGGTTATATCTGCACTCTCGGAGCAAGCCAACCGAAAGAGAGGTTTTATTCCTTACCGTGAATCAGTTCTTACATGGCAAGTATCTGGTTTTCCCCCTTTTCTCTGTACTGTCACTTGGGCAAAGGTTTTCAGAGCAGATTTATTTTGTATTCAACTGATGATATGCATTTGATTTTATGTCATTGATTGCAAACCCCTCAAAATAACATCACTTCTCTCTGTGTCCCCTGTGTTTCCCTGCTCCATCTGCTTTCTCTCTCAACTCCTGCGGACGTTGTCTGTGGGCTCTTGCTGCTCTTTTGGTCTTCCATGGCTCATTGTTCTAAGGTGAGCCTACCTCCCTCACGTGTGTTAGGGCTCACCATATAGACCTGTCTGGTGCTTGGCTGACAGGTGAGCCACTGCGAGTGAGTTTGTTCCAGGCTGGCGGAGTAACTAATGGCCATATAGTCTGGGTGGTTCTGTTAGGTTTGTGGGATGGTTAACCTCGGTTCTTACTTTGCAACGCTGAAAGAATTCACGCTGCAGAAGCACGTTAGTAATCCAAGTAACTTTGATGAGGGAAAGGGAAGTGTCGGGCAATGCAGTTTCAGATAGTGCACACTATTCCTGGAAAGCCTGCAAGGCCGCCTGGTCGGGGGCGTGGGTGAGTTCACGACCGAAACTTGTCACTTGAGGGAAGCATGAAAAACCATGTGGAAAGATGTCC
>NW_022111324.1:45107378-45135266 GCF_000313985.2 Echinops telfairi | reverse complement strand
TGGGGGTGTGTGGTTGAGGGTATTGGTTGATCTTGGGGGCTGAGTTCAGGCCCATGTGTGTGATGTAATGTTGCTGGTGCCTACAATGGGTGTGCCCATGTTGACCTCCCTACCTGGGCCTAGGTGTCTTGTGACTTGTCTGAGCCTGCCCAGCTTTGGCTCATCCCCAAAGGTGTCCAATGTATACTTGATGTCTTTGCAACCCTTTTATTGTGGCATGGCCAGCTGGTTTTTCCTTTTGAGTAGGCATTTGGTGGAGACAACCCACTGTATCCCTATAATCTTCCTGCCTTTCAGTTCCACCAGTCTCTCTGTCTGATGGGATCCCTTTCAGAGCAGTCAGTAGCCGTAGCTGGAGGTCATCTAGTTTCTTTGGTCGCAGAGCTTTGGAGACCGATGCTCATGTGGTACATTAGTTTGCAGGACTAATTGTTTGCATCTTTGAATTTCATCACTTTTCTTTGCTGCAGAAGTCCAGTAGTTGAACCTTAGCTGGCTGTTCCCCAACATTTAAGACCCCAGTTGCTAGCTCTCCAAAGTAGGACAAAGAACATTGTCTTTGTAGATTGTTATGCTGATTGGCAGTGCTGTCCTTGGAGACTATCGCCCTGAAGCCCCATGTGGCAGGCATCATTTGAAGGAAATACTGTGGGGAAGAGTAATACGAGGGGTACACAAAAAACCCCAGATTTATTTTTCAAAGCTACGTACTTAAATTTTTTTACAAAACAACGTTATCACCTTCAGAGTACTCTCCATTGCACTGAATATATTGGTCAAATCTGTGATTCCATTCTTGGAAACATTTTTGAAACTCATATGTTTGGATGGCTGACAGCAGCTCCCTCATTATTTTCTTCACCTCTTCAGTGTTGTCAAATTGCTGTCCTTTCATGCCCCTCTACATTCACAGAAACAAAAAGAAGTCTCACAGAGTGAGGTCAAGGTACAAGGGGCAAGAGAGGCATCTGCTTTTTGCCCAAAACTGGCACACTGAGATGGCTTCATGAGCAGGTGCATTGTTGTGGTGGCAAAACCACTCCCTCATCTGCCACAAATCAGGCCTTTTTTTTGTTGCACACTGTTATGCAATCTTTTCAGAACGTCTAAGCAGAAAGCTTGATTAGCAGTCTGACCTGGTAGAAAGAACTCCAAATGCACTATGTTCAACATTTGACCTTTTTTGAAATGAGAAAACCACTCCTACACATGAGTTTTTCCCATAGTGCTGTGTTCAACATCTGAACAGTTTCTGCAGCATTTTTCCTAAGCAGGAAACAAAATTTCACAGCCACACGCTGTTCTCTTAAATCAGCCATCACAAAAAACGAGGTTCCAGCAAAACTGCTTTTATGAAAAATTCGCTGTGACCAGAGAGAACCTTCCTAGGCGATGCCACTGGGTGCACTAACTCAGCGAGTTGCTCAATGCTCACCTAGCAGGGAAAATGTGCATGACGAAGGCTCTGCTCTGCCCAGCACAGTTCTGGGTTTTGGGGGTGAATCCACATCTCACTGGGACAGAAAAGGAAGATAGCCCAGGGAAGGGATGGGGAAGGTCTGGCCCACGGGCCACATAAGGCCTGTGATATCTTTTATATTAGCTCACATAACACATCTCGCCAAAGGAAAAAGTCCCAGGTGTATGTTAATTAAGTGTTTGACCAACGATCGCAGGGAAACATTTAAGTTGATAATTTTGTGTGGCCCATGAATGGTGTTATAAATACCCAAATGACCCTTGGTTGAAAAAAGGTTTCCCACCCCTGGCCTGCTAGGTTACAAAATATCTGGACTCTGGAACGAAACTATCTGGATTTGAATCTTAACTCTGTATCTTACCAGCTCTGAAAAAATCACACAGTATTGTGAGCTCAAGGCCCTCATTCTTAAAACGAGGATAATGTCAAATGACTAGTGTAAAGTCCTTAACACATGTCGCTGTTGGGTGCTGTTGGGTCAGTCCTGACGCAACCGAACTGTGCAGTTGAAGTACAGTTCAAGAGAAGGAAACACTGCCCACGCCCGCGCCGTCCTCACAGTCGTCTAACCGCCTTGTCAGGGACCGTTCTCTCTTTCTCTGCCCCTCTGCTTTACCAAGCAGCATGTCTTTCTCCAAGGATCGGTCTCTCCTGATACCATGTCCAAATTACATGAGACGAAGTCTAGCCATCCTTGCCCATAAAGGAGCACTCTGACCATACTTCCTCCAAGACAGATCCGCTTGTCCTGTTGGCAGTCCGTGGTACTTTCAATATTCTCCTCCAACACCATGGTTCAAATGCATCCATTTTTCTTTAGTCTTCCTTATTCAGCGCCAAACTTTCACATGCTTATGTGACGTACATAACTGATAGAATGTGCTAAATGAGACGAAGAAGTCCTGGTGGCATAGTGGCTTATACATTGAACTGCCACCTGCAAGATCAGTGTTTCAAACCCACCAGTTGGTCTCTGGGAGAAAGACGAGGCTGTCTACTCCTACAGAGATTTAAAGTCTCAAAAGCAGGCAGCTCAACTCTGTTCTGTGAGGTTGGTATGAGTGAGGCTAAACTTGATGGCAGTGGGTTTTGGTCTGGCTTTTATGGGTATAAGCAACTATCATGGTACTAACTTATTAGTGCCTAGTGTGTGCACATATTCGGTGCCACCAAGCATGCCGCTCTCTGAAGTGAAAAGATTCCTTTTCAGCTTAGTGCCCACTGGTTATCATATAGGTGCTCAATGAATGTTTTAATGAATGAATGGGTCTTTAATTTTAGATATACTACATTCAAATGACATCTGTTTGGATTTAATTTACAATTCTGATAGATGTTTCGATATAATTCTGGTAAAAACAGTATCTCTATTTGACAGAAATGTGGCTTTCTAATGGGTTTATGAGAATGTGGCTACCACCACTCTGAATCCTATAAGGGAAATCTGATTTTTTTTTACAAGCCTTTTAAAGTTAAGAATTAGATGCATTCTATATTTAGGTTATACTTTTTAATCTCACACTCCCCTTTTCCTGAAGGTGAGCTTTTGCCTGTGGAGTAGAATATAAACTTTGTGGATTTTAATCCATGGATGATTTTCAACATTTATTGAGTGCCTACTCCAAAAGAAGAGCTCTGGTGGCGGAGCTGAGTAAACTCTGGGCTGCTAACTGCAGGGTTGGTGGTTCAAACCCACCAGCCACCCTGTGGGAAAAAGACGAGACTGTCTGCTCCAATAGAGATGGATGGCCGTGGAAATCATTGGGAGCAGTCCTGCTCTGCCTATAAGTCCCTGTGGGTTGGAACTGACTTGTTGTCAGTGGATGAGCACTCTAGAGGTGTGGTGGCGTGGGAAGAGGGAAAGGGCCAAGACACGTGGCCTCCTTCCTAAAGTCGCTCCAGGTCTAAGATGAGAGGAGGGATCCTACGAAATGGTTGAGAATTAGCTATATTTAAAAATCTCTGTGCAGATTATTGCTTTGTGAAACAGTATGAAAAGTATAAGAGAAAATAGAATGCTTATGACCTTTCAACAGAGCTACAGATATGAAAAACACTACAATGTTATTTAAGAGCATTCTCTATTAGATGCTCCCTTTGTTTTGTGCTTTCTCGATACTTACTATTACTGGGTTTTTGTGAAACAACATCTAATTATGACATCCTTCCCCGCCCCTCCTTTAAGGCTGTTAAAAGAAAGTCTGGGTGGAAATTCAAAAACAGCGATGATTGCGACCGTCAGCCCTGCGGCCAGCAATCTCGAGGAAACGCTGAGTACCCTCAGATACGCTAACCAAGCCCGCCTGATCGTCAACGTCGCCAAAGTCAATGAAGACACGAATGCTAAGCTCATCAGAGGTGACTGTTCTTTCATTAGCAGTTTGCCATGTAACAGCATGATCTCACAAACAAATTCTTGTCTTGGGAATATGTAAGAGCACCTGCTTTTTCCTACCGATTCTCGTCATCTTCAGCGTGCCGCGATGACGGAGGGAGGCAGGCGGAAGGACCTGGGAATGAGAATAAGTGAGGAGGAGAGGGGAACAGCCGGCACAGCAAGCGCGGGTTACAGGCCGGGGCACACACGGGGCAGCAATGAACTCGTGTCCTCTGACTCTTCTTCACGGTCACCCCGCTCACAGCCCTTCTCTGGCTCAGTCCTTGATCCAAAGGTGGATTGCCCTTGAGTTTCTGACACAGGCCTAAGTCTGTTTATGCTGCATATGACGGGGGCTTCCAAAACTTTGTGGGAAAATGGAGTTAAAAGGGAATGGAATTTTTCCACATGCTTTTTGAAGTCCCCTGGCATTAATTTCTACTTATATCTTGGATAGACTTGGCCTACCTGCAAAGACTCTTGATTTTAACCAGGCTTGGTCTTTGTTTATGTGCACCTACCATCTGCTCATGCCCATTATCCCCTGACCCTCTTTAGCAGCAGCAGGTGAACAGACATTTCAGATCTACAATCCAAAGTAGGGTTGGTTTACTATGCCATAGTCCACCCTTTTGTGTTTGGATAGCCTCTATTTCACAAACAGAACCATTTCACTAGAAATAAATCCCTGAAATTCCAGGCTGAAAAATCTTTTTTTTTTTTATCCATTATGTCTTTTTTTTTAAAGATCATTTTATTGGGGGCTCTTACAACTTTTGTTACAATCCATACATCAATTGTATCAGACATATTTGTACATATATTGCCATTGTTCTTTTCTAGATATTTACTTTAAAAAAATTGTTTTATTACTGGCTCATACAACTCTTATCACAGTCCATATATAGATCAATTGTGTAAAGCACATTTGTACATTCCTTGTCCCCATTATGTCTTATGAGTAAACTTTGCCTAGGACAATCTCAAGAAGCCCTGGTGGTATAGTGGATTCGGAGGTGAGCTACTAACCACAAGGTCAGCAGTTTGAAACCACCAGGTGCTTTGTAGGCGACAGATGGGCTTTCTGCTCCTTTAAAGACTTGCAGCCTTGCCAGCCCACAGGGCAGTTGTGCTCTGCCCCACGCGGTTGCTGTGAGTGAGAACCGCTCGCTGGCAGTGAGTGTGAGTTTTGAGGTCCATCTCGGTTCTGTCTCTTGCCACAGTGTCACTTATAGTGCCCTTCTCAGAGGCATCCCGCTTTGGCCAGTGTACATTCCAAGGGGGAAAATCAAGTAATGTGGGAGCACGCTTTCAGGCCAAGTTTAGGTAGGTTATGCAACTAAAGTAAAACTGTTTCCTGCAAATACTCTATTTTATGTAACTATTTAAAATCCAAATAAAATAGATGGGAAGATTATGTCTGATGTGGAAAGTATTAACTGGCTAATGTTTATGCATTACATCTGTTTTTATGAATATTTAGAATTGAAAGCAGAAATTGAAAAGCTCAAAGCGGCTCAAAGAAACAATCGGAATATCGACCCCGAAAGATACCGGCTCTGTCGGCAAGAAATCACAGCCTTACGAATGAAGCTGCACCAGCAGGAGAAGGACATGGCAGAAATGCAAAGGTGGGGCACTGGCAGGGCCTCGCGGTTCCACCGGGCATCCTGCGTCCCGGGCGGGCCTGGGCCTGAAACAGACCGAGTCTGACGTCCCACCTTCTGTATGAATCAAGCACTGCACCCCCAGACAGCTGTATTTTTAAATATTTCTAGGTTGATCTCTTATCTTTATTCGTGATCTAGCCTCTTAATTCTCCATTTTACATATCATGATGACTTTAACTCTTTTTTAATTTTGTTTTGTGTTTTGGAAAGAGTGTGGAAAGAAAAGTTTGAACAAGCTGAAAAAAGGAAACGTCAAGAAACCAAAGAGTTACAGGTATCATTTCAACTTTCTAAACTGGTTTGAAAATAAAAGAGAAATCTATGAGTAAGTATATAAATGTAGTTTTTCAAATACTTACTGTAGGCTGACTCGGCCCCAGAGCACTGCCAGAAAGAGAGCTCATGCAAAGAAGTGCCAGGTCAAGATGGTGATTGCTTAAGTCCCAGAGTTCATTGAAAGTTCCGCTTTAATTAATTAAACGGCTTCATGAAATTTGATTTGGCTCCACAAGTATTTGTTGAGTAGCAAGCGGGGCTGGATGAGGAGCAGGCCTGCTAAGGTTTCTAAGATGCACTTCTGGCTCCGGGAGCTTGTGACCCAGAGAGAGGCTTCTTGTTTTTGCCATCAGGAAACCAGAGGGTGTTTGTTTGTTTTTAAACATTTTATTGAGGGCTCTTACAGCTCTTGTAACAACCCTTAAATCAGTTGTATCAAGCACATTTGTATATATGTTGCCATCATTTTCTAGACACTTATTTTCTATTGAGCCCTTGGTGTCCGCTCCTCTCCCCCGCCCCCTTGTGGCTCCTTGATGAATTATAAATTACTACTTTCATATCTTACACTGACTGCTGTCTCCCTTCCCCCATGGTTTCTGTTGTTCGGCCCACTAGGGGAGGGGTTGCAGTTATGTGTCCATCATTGCGATCGGTTTCCCCTTCCCCACCTCCTCTCCCTGGATTCCCCCTGCCTTCCTGGTATCGATACTCCCATTCCTGTTTCTGGATTCTGTGTGTCCTGAGCTCCTATGTTTTATCTGTACCTGTGCACATGTCTGCAGTGAAAGGCAGTACTAGGGTCATGATGGTGGGGGGTGAGGAAGCCTGAAGGAACCAGAGGAGTATTGTGGTTTCATTGGTGCTTTACTGCACCCTGATTGACTCATCCCTTCCCTATGACCCCTCTGTGAGGGGATGTCCCATTGTCTACAGATGGGCTTTGGGTCTCTGCTCCAACCCCCCTCCTTCTCAGCAATATGATTTTGCTTGCTTGTTTGTTTGTTTGTGATTTTCTGATGCTTGTTAACTGGTCCCGGTAACACCTCATGATCACACAGACTGGTGTGGTTCTTCCATGTGGGCTTGTAGCTTCTTTGCTCGATGGCCGCTTGTTTACCTTTAAGCCTTTAAGACCCCAGACCTTATATCTTTTGAGAGCCAGGCACCATCTTCTTTCTTCATCACATTTACTTATGCACCCATTTTGTCTTCAGCGATTGTGCCAGAGGGTGAGCATCACAATATGACGGTTTGTTAGAACAAAGTGTTCTTGTATTGAGGGAGGGCATGAGCAGAGGCGTGAAGTCCAGAGGGTGTTCTTGACTCTAATCTTTACAGAAGCAATTGGTCAGGCCTTTCTCCTGTGAAGGAGCGAGGTGTGTTCAGGCGCTTACCCCACACTCCCCCAGACATCTCTGGAGGTTTACAGAATGTAAACAGATAGGTGAAATGCTATGTGACTTAATTAAGTTGAGCTATAAAAAAACTATCATTTTGTAGGTAAAAGGGGTTGAGTACTGTCTCAAAGCTCAACTCACCGCCATCAGGTTGATTCCAACTCATAGTGACCCTATAGGACAGGATAGAACATTCCCTGTGCTTCTATGAGACAGTAACTCTATATGGAATATAGAGCCCCGTCTTTCTCCTACAGCATGGCTGCTGATCTTGAACTACAGACCTGGGGGGTAGCACATAACCACAATACCTCTAGCGCTCCTTAAGTACTGGCAGTCTCATACAATTCAACCTAATGCGATGAAAAGTAGGAGACTTAAGAGAGAGGATGGAATGACACATTTTGAGGAGGGTGTTTATCAAGGAGGAAGGGACCCGGAAGCAGTGTGCTGCCTAAGGAACAGCAGATGAATACTGTGTTCAGAGGCAGGGAGGGACAACGCAGCTTGGATGGCCAGAGAATTACGGCATTTTGTACAGCTGGAAATGAAAGCTAGTGGCAGAGATTAGACTGGAGGGAGCTGCCGAGTGCAGATCATGATGTGTGAGGAACTTGGACTTAGGTAATGGGAAGCCGTTGACGAGTTTTAAATGGAAGGGCAATGGTGTGAGCAGACTCCTCGGGTCAGAGTGTGAGAGGTGGAGTTAAGGGAGGGAAGGCTGGTGACGCCAGAGAACGCTCCTCATATAAGAGACTGCTGTTGGTGGTTAAGACGCGATGAAGACCGCTGGCAGTACGGTCGTGGCCACGGTATTGAACAGTAGAGGAGCTGGGGTCAAGAGACAGGAATTAGGTAAGATTGTTAGGGTTGGGATGCTTTGCAGGTGGGGGGTCGAGAAAAATGGACTCTCAGTTTCTGAAATGTACGTATGAAGATGCTTCACATGGTTTATAGGAAATCCCATTAACTTTTGATTCCATTTTTCTGTGAGCTTTTTGAAGCGCCCTCATATTGCCATTGTGAAAGCACCGCACGCTGGTGGCAAAGGAAAAAGGTAGATGGTGGTGAGTTGAGGAATGAGTGAGAGGGGAGGAAGCAGAGCCACACAGACAGACTCCGAAAATCTTAGGAGTCAGAGATGGGGCCTTTGAGGTTGAGAGAAGGGTTTTTGGTGTTTGTTGAAAGCATGGAGGAGACTTGAACACCTGTATAGGAACTTGACATTCCTTCATCGGGTGATGCTCTAAAGAGATGGGAGGAAATAGGTTAAGAGCAGAGGTACTGGCAGTGAAGGAAATGTTTCAGATGATAGGTGGGGAGGAAGGGAGGGAAATGCCAGGGGAATGGCCAGGCCAGCTGCAGAGAAGAGGCAGCATTGAGTTGACATGTAGATCAGATTTTAATAGGGAGGGAAAATGGAGAGTCGAAGTGGGAAAGCTGAAGAGGTGCTCAGAAGAGAGTGTGCGAGTCACTTCTATTGGAATAAACTGTTTGTAGACAGTCATAAGGTGATAACATGGGAAAAATAGCTCATGATACTCGTTTATTAAAGGTTGAATTTCCAGGGCAAAGAAGTGAGAAGCCATTGAGATATTTAGCCAGGGAACTGACATTTTGAGACTACCTTCTCAGGAGAATCAATCCAGTATAGGATGTAAGATGGCTGAAACCAGGAGACATTGAGAGGGCAATTAACAGTGTGCTGCAGTAGTTCGGGAGTGGTTGATAAGGCCCTGAATGAACCAAGCCGATAGCAGTAACGATAACTAAGGCAACACTCTAATGACACTGGCATTCTTTAGTGATGGGCCGAGGAGGTTAAAGGATGCAGTCAATATAACTAGATTTCTGGGCGTATGATGCTAACAGTTATTTAGAGGTGAGCAAGGAGAGAGGCTTAGAAGATGGGAGAGATTCTGAAAAACTTCACATAGAATGACTTCATTTTAATTTAGACCACATCTTTTCCGTGAGTGGAGCAATTTTCATGTATGGTTAAGGTTAATTTGTTTTTCCTTCTTTCTGACTTGTGCTAGAAAGCAGGGATTACATTTCAAATGGACAACCACTCGCCAAACCTTGTCAATCTCAATGAGGATCCCCAGCTCTCGGAGATGTTGCTGTATATGATAAAAGCAGGGAAGACCACCGTCGGAAAGTACAAGCCCAACTCAAGCCACGACATTCAGTTGTCTGGGGTGCTGATTGCTGATGATCACTGGTATGTTCGTCTCCTTCAACTATGTGTCGGTTACTCTTAGCCATCTGGTTACCTTCCCATGAGATGTTAGTCTGTACTGATTCTTTTCTGTAATTCTCCAAACTCAACTTCTAGCTAGGGACAAACAGGCATGTTCGGTGTTTGTAAGGATTACAGCTATTCTCAGTATACAACAATCTATATGTGTCTTAGTATACTTCATCTATTGTTGGTTGAGATACTGTGCTTTCTTAGCATTGCAATCGTGCACAGGAAAGCAATCTGCCAGCCAATTGATGATAGAACTTTTGGAGGGATTGCCACATTTTGCAGTTCCTTTACATGAATGGAATGATGCTGTCGTGTTGTCGGGATATAAACTGGCCTGTCATCGTTTTCAACGTTGATCTGTGTTGATGCTTTTTTATTGTCATGGCTGTGAATCATTTCCATTTATTTATTTTGTTTTTGTAGACATTTGGGTTGTTTCCAATGTTTTTTTCCTATTACAGTATTTGTATTTGTATCTGTGTATCTTTCCCTGGTACAAACATTACGAGTTTCTCTAGAGTGTATCAAGTCTAAACACAGAAGTAGACTTGCTATGGAACATGATCTTTGTTGTGCTGTTGCAAAGACTGTCCCGAGAATTTCTGATCTGGTGAGAAAGAAGCTGTCTCAATCTTCCCACTGACATTGACTTTTTACGCATACTATCGCAAAATGTAGCAATGTAGTTTTCTGTTGGGTTTTTTGGTTTTTTTTCCAGTTTACTGTTGTTATATTAAGACTGTTACCCATGCTACACCATGCTTCAGGACTAGATTTCATTTATTTATAATTAGAAATAAATATTTCACAATATATAATTACGTATTGTTTTTGTGATTAATCACTGTTTTAATCATGTTCAATTTGTAACAATGAAAATACATCCTGCATATCACATGTTTACATGACGATTCATAACAGTAGCAAAATTACAGTGATGAAGTAGCAACAAAAATAAATGTATGGTTGGGGGTCACCACCCCATGAGGAACTGTATTAAAGGGTCGCGCGGCATGAGGAAGGTTGAGAACCACTGCTCTGAATGATTTCATTGCGCTCTTATCCGCTAAGGGCGTCTGGGCGGCACAGTGGGTCACGTGCTGTACTGCTTGCTCACCACGAGGTCAGCACTGTGAACTGCGCTGCAGGAGAAAGGTGAGGCTTCCTGCCCCTGGAAGCCTTTACAACCTCAGAACCCCCGCGGCAGTTCTGCTGTGAGTCAGAGTGGACCCAACGGCCGGGAGTGTTTTGGCTGGGACTCAGCTTTGCTTCAGGCTTTTCTCTGTCCAGTGTACCAAAGAGGAATTGGACTTCGGGGCTTCTCTCCTGCTCTCTGAATGCAAAGGACCCGAAGCATGCGCAGCATTTGTAGCTCTTTGTCTGATCAGGGTCCAGTTTAATTCAGTGACTAAGGAGTGAGTTTTTGTTTGTTTTTTAATATTCTTAACATTTTAAAAAATTTAAATAATTTTATTGGAGCTCTTATAGATATTAATAACAATCCATAAAACAATTATATCAAGCAAACTTGTACACATGTTACCATCATCATTTTCAAAACATTATCTTTCTACTTGAGCCCTTATTATCAGCTCCTCTATTTTCCCTCCCCCCCACAGCCTCCTGAACCCTTGATAAATGATATATTATTAGTATTTCGTATCTTACACGCTTGCTGTCTCCCTTCACCCACGTTTCTGTTGTTTGTCCTCGGGGGTGTGTGTGGGTGTGTGTTATAGGTCCATCATTGTTATTGGTTCCCCCTGGGAGGGAGATTTTAATCCCTGCTTTTTCTTCCCCTGGATTCCTCCATGTTTTTGGAAGAGAAGAAAATATGTGAGTGTTTCCAGTACTAAACGAAGCTCATATATGAAAGAAAAGTAAACACTAAAAGACCTAGAACTCTTCTTTCATTGTTCATATTTCAATCTATTTCTCCTTTGATTTTTTTGTTTGGAGAAAGGGTTAATGTTTTCTTTAAAAGAAGTTAATAGTTAAAACACATGCAACAGAGCTGGTTCAAATGTTGCTGAGAGGGGCCAAGCTTTTTTTGGCCGAACTTTCACAATCTAGTTGGAGCAAAATAAAAGAATTTTAAATTATTGCTGTAGCCAATTGACATGAACTGTAATTACCAAAGGAATAACCCAAGTGGATTATCCTGTGTTGCCTGCTTCACGTGCCCTGTGACTGAAGCTGTGTGCTTCTATGTTTACAGTGTTATCAACAATTTTGATGGGACAGTGAGTATTATCCCAGCTGGGGAAGCAAAGACTTATGTAAATGGAAAACATATTTTGGAACCCACAGTATTGCATCACGTAAGTTGATGAGTGCTAAAATAGAAGTAATTGTTTGACCTTGAGCAAGACATTGAATTTCTTTGAGTCACAGCATTCTCCTCTGTAGGATAAGAGAGTTTAACTAAATCAAAGACTTTTCCAATTCTGAGATTCTCTTTTCTATTAATTCAGAACCTATCTTTTTTTAATTGAAGACAAGAATTTTATCTCTATGAACCAGTACTCGAAGAGTAGACTACTAACAACATTATGTGTCCAGTAAAGAGCTGGGCTTTGGAATCATGCTAGGAAGGGCTGAAGTCCTGACTGTCATTTGTCATCTGCATGGCTTTTAGCAAGGAGCTCTGGTGGTGCACTGGTTAAGTGCTTACCTGTGATCTGAAAAGTTGGCCGTTTTAAGCCCCCAGCTCTTGCATGGGAGAAAAGACTTGGCGATCTCCTCTCTAAAAAATTCATTCAAAAAACCAAACTCACTGAGTTGATTTCGATTCAGTTATAGGATTCTACTTATAGGACAGAGTAGAACTGCGCCCTTTTCTGTTACCAAGTCTATTAATCTTTATGTGAGTAGACAGCCTCATCTTTCTCCCATTGAGTGGCTGGGGGGTTTGAACTGCTAACCCGTGGTTACAGTTTAGGGCGTAAACTGTATGCCACCCAGACTACTCTCCTGATAAAGATTACAGCCTTGGAAACCATATGGAGCCATTCAACTCTGCCCTGTAGGATTACTATGAATTGGAATATCCTTGACAGCACATAACAACATGACCTTTAGCAAGTTATTTAACTAAAATTTGGTTAATGATATAATCTCACTGGGATCTCTGACATGTAAATGAGGTAACATATGCAAAATTCTTACTTCAGTACTTGGCATACAGAAAGTAATTTCATTAGTAGGACTGTATTGAATTATTGGGCTTAATGATTTGGCCCATGTGCTCAATCTTTTTTATTTAAACTCACCTCAATTAATTAATTTTTTTAAAATTCCAGGGTGATCGGGTAATTCTCGGAGGAGATCATTATTTTAGATTTAATCATCCAATGGAAGTCCAGAAGGGGAAAAGACCTTCCTCTAGAGATACTCTTATAAGCGAGAGTCCGAAAGACTTTGAATTTGCAAAAAATGAGTTGCTCATAGCACAGAGATCACAGTAAGTATCATTGTTACCATGAACTAGTTGGTGTCTGAGAGCGGTCACCCAGAGAGTGTTGACCACAATGTACTGGTTTCCAGTAGGTAACCCTGTGGGTGCTTGTTTATAGTTATCTAGTCTTCTAGTCTTATCTTGGTACAATGGTTGCCTTATATAATGGTCAGTCAATTTTTCAAATAACTGGTAGTTTCTGTGTTCCCATTTTTGCCTCTGTCTTTTCATTCTTTCTTTTAGTAATTCTCCTGTGAAAGCTAAGCCCATTGCTCACTAGTCAATTTTGGCCCATAATGACCCTATAAGACAGAATAAAACCACAACATAGGCGTTCAACGTGTATTCTTTATGGAAGCAGGCTGCCACATCTTTATCCAACAGAGTGGTTGGTCAGATGTGGTGTGGAAGCTTATATATGGGGAGACACTTGGTCCAGACCAGGGATCCGTGCAGGCTTCCAGAGAAGAGATGATGACCCCTTGGAACAGAGGACTATAAGAAGTTAGCCAAGAAGAGACTAGGAACCAGTGCTGCTATAACAACTATCATCAAGGGGTAACATTAATGCTTTGTTCCTCAGTTCCGGGTGAGCCCTACATGACATCTGTCATCCCCTTACCTGTGCTTCTTTGCATCAAATTGTTTCATATTTCAAAAGTGATTGACTTAAAAGATACTCTGCACTCTTATGACCTTATTCATAAAACAAAATCCCATTCCCAAATGAGATGATATCCACGGGTATCCCTGTTGTTAATTATGGTAGAGTTCATTCCAATTTCTGGCCACCAATGTGTGCAGAGTGGAGTTACTAAGCAGGGTTGCCAGGCTATGACCTCTTGGAAACATTGCTTGACTCAGGTACCATTGGGTGAGTTCAAGGCACCAACCTTTTTTATTGGAGCGAACACAGATATCATTCCAAGCAATATTGCACAATTGCTACCACAATCAATTTCACCAAACTGCTACGCCTTTGGTTTAGTAGTGTCACCCAGGGACCTATTCACAGGTATCCTACCAAAACCCTACTTGCCATTGAGCTGATTCTGAGCAGTTCAAAAAGACATGGGTGTCTACTCCTATAAGATGACAGTCTTTGAAACTCACAAGGACAGTTCTACCCTGTCCTAGAGGGGCGCTATGAGTCGGCATCGGCTTCATGGCCGTGAGTTTTTATAAACATCACACAGATAACCACAAGGTCAGTGGTTTAAACCCAGCAGCTGCTCCTTGGGAGAAAGATGCGGCTGTTGCCTTTGATACAGATTTACGGCCCTGGAAATCCTATGGGTCAATTCTACTCAGTCCTATAGGGTTGCTATTGATTTGGAAGTGACCGATAGTCTTGGCTTTGGTGTTGGTTATATATGTAAACAGAGGAGGCCTGGTAGTGCAATGGATTGAGTGTTGGGCTGCTAATTGCCAGGTCAGTGGTCCAAACCCACCAGCCACTCCATGGGAGAAAGCTGAGACTATCCGCTTGCGGAAAGATTTACCGTCACAGAAATCGGTGGGCCAGTTCTCTACAGCCCAAAAGCTGAGTCCGAATCAATTGAATGGCAGTGGAGCAATGTATAAATTTGAGAAGACTTCACATTTTCTGGGAAAATTCCATTATCTTTTAATTCTCTTTTTCCACTAACTTTGAAACCCCCTGGTGGCACACTGGTTAAGCACTTGACTACTCATTGAAAGCTTGGAGGTTCAAACTCACCAACGGCTGCTCCTGACAAAGATGGAGCAGCTCAAGGTTAGCACCTTGGAAGCCTGCGGAGGCGGTTCTACTCTGCCCTGTAGAGTCGCTGTACGTGGAAATCAACTCGGTAACAGTGAGCGTGGCTTCTGGCTTTATATATAGTTTTGTAGCTGAAAAAAATTTAAGAACAATGTGTTGGGAGAATTTCAGAAATGACAATTTTGAAAAAGTAGAAGACATTTTCATATGATTAAAAACTGCTCCTGTGTATAAAGAATTGACTGTATTCCCAGTGTATCTTTTGCCCCTTTGTAGACTCGAAGCCGAAATAGAAGCAGCGCGCTTGAAAGCAAAGGAAGAAATGATGCAGGGAATCCAGATTGCCAAGGAAATGGCTCAACAAGAGCTTTCTTCTCAAAAAGCTGCCTATGAAAGCAAAATTAAAGCACTAGAAGCAGAACTGGTAAAAGACCTTTATTTATTTTTTTTAGTTTTATTTTATTTTATTTATTTGTTTTTTAAATATTTTATTAGGGGCTCATACAACTGTTAGCGCAATCCATACACACATCAATTGTAAAGCGCATTTGTACATCATTCTCAACATTTTCTCTCCACTTAAACCCCTGACATTAGATCCTCTTTTTTCCTCCCTCCCCGCTCCCCCCTCCCTCGTGAGCCCTTGATAGTTTATAAATGGGTATTTTGTCATATCTTGCCCTGTCCGACGTCTCCCTTCACCCACTTTTCGGTTGTCTGTCCCCCAGGGAGGAGGTCACACACAGTTCCTTGTAATCGGTTCCCTCTTTTCTACCCATTCTCCCTTTACCCTCCCTGTTTTGCCACTCACACCACTGGTCCTATAGGGCTCATCCGCCCTGGATTCCCTGTATTTTCAGTTCCTATCTGTACCCGTGTACATCCTCTGGTCTAGCCAGACTTGCAAGATCGAATTCGAGTCATAGTAGTGGGAGCGGGGAGGAAACATTTAGGAACTAGAGGAAAGTTGTATTTCTCATCATTGTTACATCGCACCCTATTCTTTCTGTGATAGTGAACCCCGCCTGACTCATGCCCTGAAAAATGATCTCTGGGCTCTGGGGGTGGTTGTGTGTGTGTGTGTGTGTGTGTGTTAAAGACTAGAGAGTCAGATCCACAGTGAGTTTTACTAAAACTAAAGCAAGTTCTGTGTGTGTGTGTTAAAGACTAGAGAGTCAGATCCGCAGTGAGTTTTACTAAAACTAACGCAAGTTGTTAGTCAACAATGGCTACTGGAAGGAGAAGGGTGGCAGAGAAAGATGCTTCTGCCTTCAAGACACTCCACCTGGGGCTCAGCCTGGGGCTTGCTGGCAAGCTTGCACTCCCAGAAGGCCCTGCAGTGTTGGATGGGTGGTATTTAATCAGTCAGTCAGAATGGCCTCAAGACGCTCTGGCCAAACAACTTCTCCTGAGTAAGTCAGTTCTTGTGCATTAATTACAGAAAGGGACTCCTGTGTGTGTTTCTGGTGCTGGTTGGAAGTGGCTCCCCCACCCTCCCAGTTATTTCTTACGATTGCTCTTTAAAGGAAGAAGAGTCTCAAAGGAAGAGAGTGCAGGAAATAAACAACCAAAAGGCTAATTACAAAATCGAGGAGCTAGAAAAGGCCAAGCAGCATCTTCAACAAGAAATATATGTAAACAAAAAGCGGTTAGAAATGGAGACTTTGGCTACAAAACAGGTAATTTTGTTTGGTAGCTAGTTTGTGCAATTCTGAGGGAAAACTGGATTTTAATTATTTAATTAATATTTTTTAATTGTACGACCTTACGGTATTTTGACAGGAGATAGCTTATATCCTGGGTACTGCTCATGGATCTTATCACACGCAGCACACAGGTATTTTGAAAGAGAGCTATTAATCCCAGTTAATTTCAGCCCCCAATTTGGGCTTATGTAACCATCATTATCCCATTATGAGTCATGCCAAGTCATTTAAACGAGTGGCACACCACTGGAGTCCTACATGAAGGAATAATAAAAGCACAACAGCACCCTGGGCCATATGTTGATGTGGGAATGAAGGCGCCACTGCCCAGGGGAAGAGCCGCTCAAAACAGTGTTTTGTAAGGTGGGCCACTCAGCCCCCTGGGGGGCGCTGGAAGGATGCAGAGAGCTGCATCCTGGAGCTGGGCTGTAGTACAAGAGTTTAATTGCCAGAGGGGCACTGAACAGTCTTTGTTTTGAAAAGGGGCTGGTAGGTTCCAAATACATTTGGGAGGCTGTGTCCGTTACCTCAGTCTCATCTGCTCACGCACCTAAGTTCAGAGGCATCGTTCAGGGCAGGCTCAGGCTACCCAGGGCCTCACAGCTGAAGAGTGAAACCAGAAATGCCAGTATGTTAAAACCTTCGATGACTCTGCTACCCAGCTTGAGGGCCATTCTTGCTCTTCATTAGTGGTTTTCAAAGTGCGGGACTAGGCCACAACATCAACTTTACCCGGAAATGCAAATTCTCTGGACCAACCCAGCCCCATAAACCAGAAGCTCTGTGAGGGCCAGGATCTGTGCTAACGAGTCTCCCTGCTGCCCTCCCTGTGTTTCTGTTGAGTGCTAAATTTCAGAACCGCTGCGTTCTCATCTCTGCTTTGATCCTTTCTATCTTTTCATTTTAAGGGTTCTCTTTTACCTCAAATTTGGAGCCAGGTGGGTGGAAGAAAAATACAAGGGGCTTCAGAAGGCTTGTGGAAAATTGGAATTAAAACATAATGGAATTTTTCTATGAACTTTTTGAAGCTCCCTGGTACCCCTAATCCAAATGCTGATCCTACGTGTATTAGCTAACTTTAGGATGCAAAGTGGTTACTGAAAGATTTTTAGCAGAAAAACAATCTTTTTACTCAATT
The DNA here is from genome assembly GCF_000313985.2 of Echinops telfairi. Lineage (NCBI taxonomy): Eukaryota > Metazoa > Chordata > Mammalia > Afrosoricida > Tenrecidae > Echinops > Echinops telfairi. The sequence goes on along the minus strand of NW_022111324.1, from coordinate 45,117,767 downwards.
TTATGTTCAATCTTAAAAAATGATTATTACTGGATTATTATAAGACTTAATTACATCAAAGTGGGGTTTTATTGTGTTCTTTAAATCTGAATTCTTTATTTAGTCAATAAATGTAGAAAATATAGTGTGGACTTTTTTTTAAAGTAATTTTTCTGAACTTCCTATTAATAATAAGAAAAAGATTAATTTATGTTATCAAAACGTCCTAATGAATTTATTGTAGGGGCAATATTTTACCAAAAAATCTTATAAATTACTTAGAAAAAATATCTTTTGCTGCATAGAGCGTTGTGTAAAAAGAGGTTTAATTATTGTATGTTGCCCTTATTGATCTGGTTTTATAGTTTCTTTGTGTATTTTTATTTCTGCATCTATATGAATAAATTCCAATTAGGCTTTAGAAGACCACAGCATCCGCCATGCAAGAATTCTGGAAGCTTTAGAGACTGAGAAGCAGAAAATTGCCAGAGAAGTACAAATTCTACAGCAGAATCAGAGTAATAGGGATAAAACTTTTACCAGTAAGTATGGCATCACGTTAGCTGACATCTAAAGTTATAGGTGTTATTTACATACTAGAATTGCTAGCACTTTAGTTGCTTTTACATTATCCAAAACTGTTTATTCTAGATGTTGCTATAGTTAAGTACAATTTTCAGGCTTTAAACAAGTTTACATGAGTGATTATTTCTATGATACTTTGTTTTTAGAATACTTGGTTACATAAGCAAAATAATAAATAAAATGCGAAAGCTTCGATGTTATTCTAATTTGTATTTAATGTCTATATTGTACTTAATCCTTGAGCCATTGGTTTTTTAGCCTGCATTTTTATTTTTTACCATGTAGATTGTAGCTTGTTTTTAGTGTAAACCTTCCCCACTCATATAGAAAATTTCACACAACCTAAAAATGTGGAGATTTCAGTACAATAAACCGTCAAGGTGTTTATCATCTAGTTCCAACAATTGCCAATACACATTCAAACTTGTTTCAGGTCTATCAGCCCTCCTACCTTCCAGAACTATTTTCAGGCAAGTCCTTGGCTGTGTATCTTCACTATTATCTCTAGATTTGATAAGGACTCACTTTTCTCTCTTTTTAAAACAGAACCAAATTACTGCCATACTTTAAAATATAAATAATAATTTCTTATACTCGTCAAATACCGAGCACATAGTCTCATGTCCTGGATTGTTGCATAATGTAGTTTACGTTTGCTTTGAATCAGGGTCCACATGTCCACACATGACATTTCAACTCCTCAGCCTCTTACCCTGAATTCTCTCCTTTCTTCCCTTCATTCCTCTTTTCTCCCTCTCTTCCACTTACGATTCACTAGTTGTAGAATCAGGGCATTTGTCCTGTTGTGCGTCTCAAATGCTAGATAGGATCTCCATAATGTTGCTTAGCAGGTTCCTCTGCTGCTAGATTCCCTACAAAACACTATAACTAGATCCATTGACCTATCAGATTCAGACTTAATTTTTGGCAAGAACTTGGTGGTGTTGTTTTATATTTTGTATAACTTCTGTATTTAGATACATTTAAAAATAGGAATACTATTTGTATTCACTGCAAGAGATAACTATATTGTATTAGTACACCTTTTTATCCTCTCAGAACCTAGAATAGTGCCCTGTAATAAATATGTTGTGGGTTCAAATAAATGACAGCCACTATAATGTCTTGATAATTTAGAAGAGTCTTTATTCGGTTATAACCGGACTGCTGGAATCTAAAAGTGATCTTTGATTGCAGCCCCAAGTGGACATTTCAGTCCATCTTAAAGGCAAAAACTCATTTATCATTTGTCTAGGACTTAAGCAAGCGTGGACAGAAGCAGAAAGCAAAATTAATGTTATTATTTAGGGTTAGTGAGCATTACAGGGTACAGCATTGATTATAACATCCTGGTTAATAAAATAAAAATGGTAATATCCTGGTTACAACATCAAAAGGAATAATATTATTCATTACAGAGCTCTGATCTTGAGAACATAAGAGTACATTCTAAAATCAGTCACTAGTGGGACTTTCCAAGATGGGAGCGGAAAGGAGGCAAGTCATTCAGCAGTCAACGAGATGGCATTAAAGTGGCGCGTGTTAGTCTGTCATATATATATATATATGTATATATATATGTTATCCATGTGAAGGTGAGGCTCATGTTTCCTCAAGAAGTGGGATTTAGGTGTAGTATTTCAGGTATAAGTTTGAACAATACAGAACATGCTCTGAACATACTGAAATTCTAATTAGGAAAATGAAATTATAGACTAAATTGTTTTCTTTTTCTATTTCTTTTTGTTGTTGTTAAGAGAAAAATGTGATTTTTAAGCAAAATGAAAAACGGTGGTTGTGTGTAAATCAGGTTGTATGTATTATGCTTTACCCACTACTTTAAAGAAGTTACGAAGTACTGAACCACAATTTTAACGAAATTAAAAAGAAAATCATTGTGTTTCATGTCTCCTTTCTTTAAAAAGTCCTTAACCTCTCTATAACTTAAGTTTTTTTCCATTTCACCACAGTTGGATGGAAAGCTTCACTTACAGAATTAAAGAATATTTCACCAATAAGTGTTGAAGAAAAATTACTCAGGAATTAGTTATTATTTAAAAATTAAGTAGAATTAAAGTTAATCATTTTTCAAGCAATTGTTCTGTCTAGTGAAATATGATCGCGCTCCTCTGTGTATTTGGATCTTTTCTGTAGGGGTTCAGCCGAACTGGAGCTCCCTGAGACTCTCCATGATGATTCAGGAAGCCAATGCCATCAGCCACAAATTGAGAAAAGGTTATGTTTTTGACAGGTGAGGAATTGATGTTCTTAATTATAAAGCACTTTTTTTCGTTTTCCCCACAAGTCTTTTTATTTAATAAGTGAGGTAGATTTAAAAATTTTTCTGCTGCATACAAAATGGTCTGCTTGAAGTTCTTTCTTCCCATAATGCTTCAGTGCTGAAAAGGGTGAGCCAGTGTGTCAGTACTGCTAATTAAACCCCACCCAATTTTCTCAGGAGCAGCTGGTCTCAGTCCCAAATCCTCATTTATCATCCATAGATGTCACTTGTTTGCTTTAAAGTAGGTGACCTACATGTGACTCTTTAAACTTTCACTAAAATTGGTAGGACCCCATAGCGCCTGTCTGCTAGGTCTTGTGTCAACTTCTAAGAAACGTCCCGCTCCTCCTTCAGGGCTTACTCCAGAGTGAAAGACGCTTTTCATAACTAACATACTAAAATGATTTTGGCTATTTTAAAGTGCATAACCCACTACGATGCATTGCGTTGCGAACCTGAGGTTGGTGGTTTGGATCCATGAGTGGCTCAGACAGAAGGTTGAGAGTGTCTACTTCCATGATGATTTAAAGTCCTAGACACCAGAAAGGGCAAATCTGCTTTGTTCTAGAGCAGCAGTTCTCAACCTGTGGGTCATGACCCCTTTGGGGGGTCAAACAACCCTTTCACAGGGGTCGCCCAATTCATAATAGTAGCAAAATTACAGTAGGAAGTAGCAACAAAAGCAATGTTATGGTTGGGGGGTGGGGTCACCATAACATGAGGACCTGTATTAAAGGGTCGCGGCGTTAGGACGGTTGAGAACCACTGCTCGTAGCGTCTCTGTGAGTTGGGATTGACTCAGTGGCGATGGGTTTGATTTTTTAATTTAGTAACCTTCTTGCTGAATTGGAATTTTGTTTATCTGTATTTCTGTATTTTTTTCAGAGGAAAAGAGATACTAGATTTTTTTTTTAATTAGAAACTTGCGTGGTTAGGCTTTTCAAAAAATTTTTAAATCATTTTATTGGAGGCTCTTACAACTCTTAAAAAAATCATTTTATTAGGGGCTCATGCAACTCTTATCACAATCCATACATACATCAATTGTGTAAAGCATATTTGTACATTCATTGCCCTCATCATTCTCAAAACATCTGCTCTTCACCCAAGCCCCTGGCATCAGCTCCTCGTTTTTCCCCTCCCTCCGTATAACAGTCCATACATCCATTGTGTCAAGCACATTGTACATAGTGTTTGTTCCATGATCTGTGCGTTTTGAGATTTGGGGTTTGTTTTTCTTTCAGACATGATGTGTCAGATAAGGGAAGTTCTGAGACTCCTGTACAGGTTCAGGTTCGTAACCTGCAACTCGGGATCTCAACTTTCTGGAGTCTGGAAAAGTTTGAATCAAAGCTGGCGGCCATGAAAGAACTTTATGAGGTTTGGATTTTAATAAAATCTCTATGAAATTGTAAACTTAAAATGTAAAAGTGACAATCATGTTAAATATTTGCAAAATAATGGGCAACCCATCACATTACTTAAACCAATTAATATTAATAATTATGTATATTTCCTTTAATTTTGCATGCACATGGGCTTTTAAAATTTACTATAACATAGTTATCACTAATAGAGAAATTTAGAGCTTAAGCTATTTGATTATCCACTTTTCAAAATGTATATTTAAGTGTAGGATAAGTAGACATCCAGTAGATATACAGCAGTTTGCATCATCTGAAGTAAACTTCCTTTTCATCATAATGTGTACTGTGGGGTACCAGACTCCACAATTGAACGGGTCCAAGGGGTGGTTGCGTAATTGAGGGGTAAAATTAAAGAGACATCAGACAAGATAGGGCATGCAAATGCGTACCTCCAGGACAGCCATTATCTCAGCAGCCAGATCCGCACAGAGAGAGTGACTATATTTCCAATCAATGCTTATGTACACTCAGGGGGCGTGCAAGCCCCCTAAGTACCGATAACCATATGAGTAACAGGAAGGGGTTGTACAATAGACATACATGCAACAGGAGGGGGACAGGCTAGGGGTATACATGCAATAGGAAGGGGGGTCACTAGAGGTATACATGTGACAGGAAGGCATATATGTGACAAGATGGGTGGACTCTGGAGTCAAGAAGGCAGCCTAACTTTGGTCCTCCTGGTTGCTTGCCCTTAGGTCTTTGGGTTCTCCTCCAGGGGAACAATCCGTTATCCTTATCAGAAGGGAGTGGCCCCTACTTAGGGCAGGACAGGCTAGAGTAGGGGTCCTCAACCTTCCTAATGCCGCCCGCGACCCTTTCATACAGCTCCTCATGCTGTGGTGACCCCAACCATAAAATTATTTTCATTGCTACTCCATCACTGTAATTTTGCTGCTGTTATGAATCAACATGTAAATGTCTGATATGCAGGATGTGTTCTCATAGTTACAATCGAACATCATTAAGGCATAGTGGTTAATCATAAAAACAATAGGTAATTATATATTATGAAATATTTATTTCTAATTACAAATAAATGAAATTTTGTCTTGAAGCATGATATAATGTGGGTAACAGTCTTCACGCCTGATACTCGTATGTGGGTGGACCTCCCTGAGACAGATAGGGGAGCAGTGTCTCGGTTCCTAAGACCATCGAAAATATGTGTTTTCCAATGGTCTTAGGTGACCCCTGTGAAAGGGTTGTTTGGCCCCCACAGATTGAGAACTGCTGGACTATAGGGTCTGACTGCTGTAGATGGCTGATAATCCTCAGGGAGATAACCTGTAAGCAGTTGACCACCAACTGTGTAGTCATTGATCATGTGTTAGCAAGCAACACCTTAGGTTTGGCATATCCTAAGGGGGACAACCTGGGGAGTAACTTTGTTTCCCATCGTGTACATATGTATCTATTTTGCATATGTATGGTTCCATATGCTTTTATTTACTTTTTAAACAGTCATAACTAAAAATATCATTGTACAAATGTGTTTGTCATCTTTTTTTAAGAATCATTTTACTGGGGGCTCTTATCACAATCCATACATCCATCCATTGTGTCAAACACATATGTTGCCATTATCATTCTCGAAACATTTGCTTTCTATTTGAGCCCTTGCTATCAGCTCCTCAGTTTTCCCCCTCTCTCCCCATTCCCCCGCCCTCATGAACCCTTGATAATTTATAAGTTATTATTTTGTCATATCTTACGCTGTCCAATGTCTCCCTTCACCCACTTTTCTGTTGTCCATCCCCCAGGGAGGAGGTTATATGCAGATCCTTGTAATCTGTTCCCACTTTCTACCCCACCTTCCCTCCACCCTCCCAGTATCGCCACTCTTAGATCCCTGAAGGGATCATCTGTCCTGGATTCCTTGTGTTTCCAGCTCTTATCTGTACCAGTGTACATCCTCTGGTCTAGCCAGATATGTAAGGTAGAATTGGGATCATGATAGTGGGGGTGGGAGGGGGGGGAAGAATTTAGGTACTAGAGGAAAGTTGTATGTTTCATTGTTGCTGCACTGGCTCAACTCCTCCCCGTGACCCTTCTGTAAGGGGATGTCCAGTTGCCTACAGATGGGTCTTGGGTCCCCAATCTGCACTTCCCCTCATTCACAATGATTTGATTGTTTTAAATGTCTTATTTCCTTGTGTAATATTTTCTAAAGTGATACTCCCAAATATGAGCTTTTTGCTATATTTTCATGACCACTGACAAACTGCTTGCCAGAAACATTGCCCGTTTACTTACCAATATTATATGGGCTACTTTAATTTTCATTTTCATTACTAGTGAATCTGAAGATTTAACTCTGTTTCCTTGTAGATAAAATATGTGTTCACATACTCTGAATTCTTTTAGCAAGTGAAGGGTAGTAACGTAATATATCTGTACTTTAAGTCTTTACATCTTTTGATAATAAACCTTTTTTTATATAAAGATAAGTTCCAAAGTCCAAAATATCACTACTAGTGTTCCAGTTTATACATACACAGGTTTATTTCAAACCAAACATGTTCACATGTTTAAACATGACTTTGCAGTCAGTACAGGGCTGCAGGCAAATCCTCTTGGTAACTTGTCATAGTTTTGCTAGAGTGCCGTTAAAAAAAGAAAAAAAAGGTCCTTTTTGTGCCGGGGGAGGGGGGTGCACAGGACAACTATAAAATTAGTGCTAATACCCCCCCAAATTTTTTTATTTTAATACCAAATTTTTAAAAATCCCAAGTGAACATCTTGCCAAATCATTGATTTGCATTGATTCCCAAAATTTGCAACAAGCTTACAGGAATGCTACTCCACATAAAACAACCTTTTTTAGATGGGTCAAACATCTTAAGGAAGGTCAGGACTGTCCCAAAGATGAATCAAGAAGGAAGAATGTCCCCTCGACAAATGAAGAGCCTGTGGCGGAAGTTTAGAAATGGTGGAAGAAGACCAGAGCCCTACCATTGGCAGGCCAGCTACTGACGTTGGGTTCTCACGTGGACCAACCCTTTCTGTTTAAAGCGGACGTTTTTCACCTCAGCAGGCTTGCAGTTATGGGTGCCAAAGGCATTCTCTGAAAAGCAGCCAGTTCAGACTGCTGGTGTTTCCATCAGGTTTTTAAGCAAGATTAAAGCTAGAGAAGCTACTTTTATGCAATGATTTGTAACCTGTGAGAGGGTCTTGGATTTACCAATATGACCCCTAAGGGGCAAAACCATCAAAACCGTTCAATTTAAAATGGAGTGTTTAACTCAGAAGGATATGGCGACTTTATCTTGGGGTTCCAAAAAGCCACTCATGATCCAGTTTCTCAAAGGACACAGATGGTCATGGAGGTGTTATGAAGAAGTTTAGGAAAATGGAGAGCGGCATTGGTAAGGAAAGGGCCAGGGATTTTTCCCATCATGATAGTTAGTATGCCTGCTTTTTCTTCAAGGCTCGCAAGTGCTGTCCTATGAGATGCCCCCATCCCCCGGCAGGCCACCCTGGCCCCTGCAGACTTCATTTTGTTTCTGAAACTCAAGGCACATTTCAGAGGAACCCAGTTTGAGTGCCAAGGATGCCAAAACTACCGTTTGAACGTGGTGCAAATGGAAGAGCTCAGAATTCCTTAGGGAGGGTCAGAGCGATGGCAACAGTGCGTTCAGATATGCATAGACCGAGATGGAGGGTCTGCGAAGAAAGGAAAGCTTCTTACTTCAATCTTTTTGTTTAATAAAACTCTCTACAGCTTTATAAAGCAATACTCTTGTGTGTGATTGTTAATTGCTTTTAGTCTTTTTTTCAACAGTTTCATTGGCATGTAATTCACGTGTCATACACTTCAGTAGTTCAGTCACACCAAGACAAGTTGTGTAATCCTCACCACAATCAGTTCTAGAACATTTCCTTCATTCTTGTACTCACTGCCATCCGCTCCTCACTTCCCCCAGCATCCTCTGCCGTACCCACAAAGAACCATCAATCGATTAATAGCTCTATAGATTTACCTATCCTGGATTTTATGCACAGAAAAAACTTCAAAGCCAACAAACCAAAAAAAGTTAACAAACAAAATCCTCTATTGAAAAGAAAGCGGAAAATATAAAAAACTATAAAAAATTGGAATGGATCGTTAGGGAGATCGACTGCTTATAGAAGCACTCTTTGATTTTGTATTATTCATATCTATTTCCCCCTCCCCATTGTGTTGCCTTTTTCTTGGTTTCATTTTGTCACACAAGAATTTTAAATTTGGTATATTTTTATCTATTTAATTCAAAGGTCTTTTTCCTGAAACACTGCCCAATCCGCTATATTTCCCTTAGCTTTTAATTTAATTTTCAGTCAAATAGAATTTATTATGGTGTTTTGTAAAAATTATGAATATAAAGTTAATTTTTCCTCATATTTATTTCAAGTTATCCCTAAAACATTTGTTAAATAAGAAACATTTTCTGATTTTTTTTGTATGTTGTTGCTGTTTGCCAAAGACCAAATGAAAGCTTTGATGCTTGGAGTACTTTAATAAGAAAAGATGAAAATGAACTAGCTATTTCACTAAGTCTAGAGAATTAATAAAGTAAGGGACACCAAATGAGGGAGTTATTAAGTGTGGTAAGAGCTGTAGTTTCTGAATGAGAAATTAAGAAACTCCAGTTCTGAATTTTTGAAAACACAAATGTGAGTTTAGGAATGAGAAATAAGTACTAAAGACCAAGAAAGCAAAATTTAACTTATATTGTATTTAAGATTTTATGCTCATTTGTCAATTTTCTAGGAAGAAAATTTTTTTTAGAAAAAGATAAACTGAAAATTGGCATAAAATAGATGGCTGATGATAGGATAAATTCAGTGAGCTGGGGGTGGGTGGGGGAGTTCAGGTGTTGGTCCAGTTAGCTGTATGCTGAAGTCTTTCCAACTTCCGGAGAAGCAGCGCAGCTTGTTCCCGTCAGACTCTTCCAGCCCAGCAGTTGCTATTGTCAACTGATCCCCAGTAGATGGTTCTCGAAAAGAACATAATGTTCAAGGCCGACCTTTTTACTAGTCAAGCTAAACTGTTGTTTGGTTTTAAGAGCGCTTCCGGGGGTATTTTGGGTTTAAGGATTATCTCAGAGTTTCAGGGCCCTTCCAACCGTGACACAGCCTTGCTGGCTGAACTTGAGGAAGATGCGAGAAGCACTTGCTGATAAAAGATCAAAGATTACAGCCTTCATTCACTATGGATTACAACGCAGTGTAAAGAAAATAAAAATCCTCACCACTGGCCCAGTAGGTAACAACATGATAAATGGAGAAAAGATTGAAGTTGTCAAGAATTTTATCTTGCTTGAATCCCCAATCCTTTCTCATGGAAGCAGCAGTCAAGAGATGGACAACGTGTTGCCTTGGGTCAATCTGCTGCGCAAGGCCTCTTGAAAATGTTGAAAAGCAAGGATGCCGCTTTAAGGACTAGGCTTTCCTGACCCAAACCAGGGTATTCTCTCTCTCTTTTTTTTTTAAACCATGGTATTTTCAATTGTCTCATATGCCTGTGACAGTTGACAAGGAATTAAGAAAGACCAAAGAAAAATGAATACATCTGAATTATGGTGTTGGCAGAGAAAATTGAAAGTACCACAGACTACCAAAAGAACCAACAGATCTTTCTGGGAAGATGTACAGCCAGGATGGTCTTTAGCAGCCCGGAGGGCGAGACTTCCTCTCACGTACTTTGGACAGGTTGTCAGGAGAGGCCCATCCCTGGGAAAGGACACGCTTGGTAAAGTGGAGGGACCGTGAAGACGAGGAAGACCTTCGGCAAGCTGGACTGACACAGTCGCTGAACAGTGGGCTCAAACACACGAACAGGGAGGATGATGCAGGATCAGGCCGTGTTTCCGTCTGGTCTGGAGGGTCTCTATGAGCCAGAACCCACACGAGAGTACCTCACAGCAACACACATGGGAATTAAAATTTTGTATATCACCCCTCCCTGGTTTTGTCAGCATTCTCCTATGGGTCTTTGATCAAAATATTCAGTAATGAGAATTGGCATTATCCAGTTCTTTTAGTCTGAAGATAAAAGAGACAATTGTTCCTTTTTAAAAAATTCATTTTATTGGGGGCTCATACAACTCTTATCACAATCCATCCATCCATCCA
>NW_022111324.1:45104407-45105722 GCF_000313985.2 Echinops telfairi | reverse complement strand
ATGGGTCAGTGAGGGATGTCGTGTCTCATAGTGGGGCTGGCCATGTGGTCCTCTCTGTGGATTGGCTACTCAGATCGGGGATATCGTCCTCAAGGCTTGGTGGGCCAGGATGTGCTCCACTCTCTCTTCCTCTCCCTTCATTTGCTCCCATGTGCTCTGATCAGACATGTCCCTCTCCCCGAGCTGCAGCTTCAGTGCCGTCCTCTGAAATAAATTCTGGGGGGAGGGGAAACTGTCCTCGTAGTTGGGATTGGGGCCGGCCCCTCAGACCTCTTGAGACAATTGTTTCTGGAAGCAATCAGCCACCAATGCCATGTCCCCTTCTTAGTCTTGCTTCTCATTTCTCATCTATGGGGTCAGGTGAATTGAGATCAATTGCTGAGCTCTGGATTTAGCAGATCTCTTAATATTATAAATCCTAAGATCCTATGATTGATTGTTTATTTTTTCAGGAATGCAGTAGATTTTGGTGCTGTCAAGCAACCCATAATTTTAGGTTTTAAACATAACCTGTCATTAGACTTTTTCCTTTCCTTAGTTGCTCCATATTTTTGAACCCACCCTTGTGTTTTCTTAGAGCAATGGGAGTAACCGGGGTGAAGATGTCTTTTGTGATGCTGGCGATGAATGGGAACCTGACCTCACGACTGCATCCGCTTCCTCATTTTCTAAAAGGAGGTAACGACGTTTTTGTTTATGTTTTTTATATTCTCTGTATACATATCTATCATTTACTTATTTTAAAAGAACTATCTATTGTCATGATGGATTTGTCTGTGCAGGGAACCCAGAGATGTCAGGAATAGTATGTTACTGATCAAATTACAGTGTAGGGCATTAAATTGTGCATGAGTCAGAGGAAGAACAAAAATGTTCAGTATTTCATCGTGTACGTCTTATGAACAATTTAGAATGGCATAAATCTAATTTCCCCGAAAAAAGAACAGTATTTACTATTTTTAAATTACCAGTTGTCCTCAAGAACTTGGCATATTCTATGATATTTTATCCTAAGATACAGCACTTTAAAGACAGCCAGTGCAAGATGAGCACTGCAGAAGAATAAATCGTGGTGATAGAGCACTTCTAAATATGACCAATGTTGCTGATTAACTAAGACCATGAGAGACTTCCACATGAATAGATGCTTTTCAAGGAAAATCTAGTGTGGCTTACACCTCAGACATTTAGACTATGGAGAGGCACACAGTGTAATGGAATAGGCCTTGGTTTTCGGACCTGATTTAGTCTCTTAGTTTGCCTTTCTAACGAGTACTTCTTTGATGGCTACTCTTGGTCATATTCTTATGATACG
>NW_022111324.1:45100769-45104031 GCF_000313985.2 Echinops telfairi | reverse complement strand
TGAGTGTCAGTGTCATTAGGACAGCAACAAACCCATCATCATTACCAACACAGCTATCAGATGTTTGCCAGGCATTGCCTCATTTAGTCCTTACCATACACCTATGAAGTAGGTACTGCCATTACCTCATGTGACATATGAAGAAACTGAGGACATAAAGAGGGTAAGTAACTGTAAGCTCCAAAACCCTGGAGCTGGTGTGAGGAAGGCCAGTGCTCGGGGCCAGGCTTGAGTGACCTCACATCGCCTGTTTTTTCTGAACAGTACTCTAGTGCCTCTCTTTTGCACGTGGAAGAATCGTTTCCCTCCAACTGCTCCTTTACCTGCTTCGTACGTACTACTACGCCACAGTAAGATGGAGGCAAGCATTACAAGCATTACCCAGAAAGCAATCTGCAGCATGTCATGTGAACAAATCCCGAGCTCTTTGAGAGCAGGGAACTCCTCTGTACCCTGGCTGTAGGGCAGTGAAAATCACAGTCTCTGCCTGGTGTGTGGGGTGCGTCAGGCAAGTTACCTTTCTGTGTCTAGACGTCAATTCTCTCATCTGTAAAATGGAGACCATAACTCACACCCAACACTGCAGGGTGCATCATGAAGATTAACGAGATCATGTATATGTAGTACTCTCTCTGCGGTGACCACTGCCCTCTTAGGGTTCCTCGAGAATATATATAATGACTGTATATGTGACTGCTTTTGTTTCTCTAGATAAATTTAAGGCAGTGGTTGTAGAAGGAACACTAGCAGGAGCTTCTTTATCTACATGAGATAGACGGAGATAGACCAGTAGCTAGAGTATAGAGCATAGGGGGGATCTTGATTGATTGATTTCCAGGAATTGACTCATGTTTGCAGAGCCTGGCAAGTCCAGGCTGCAGCCTCTGTAGGTTTGCCTCCCAGATCTGTAGGTTCTGGGCGATGGAGAGTGTAGAGTGAAGATCAGAGAGTGCTGGCAAACTGGACTAGAGGCAGAACACACCTGAAGGGCACTCTCTTTTCAACGGATTGATGGCATCACCTTAGATTAAAGTATTGAGCAGCAACTAGATGACAGTTGGGCCAAACCACTAGGAACCATAGCGTAGTCAGGCTGACACATAAAATTAATCATTAAAACCATCATTTTCTATAACATAGGACTGATGATCATTATGATGTTACAAAAGTGTTGTGAAGACTGCCGATGAACCTCCTTGTGTCATAGTGGGTTATGTGTTTGGCTGCTAACCACCAGGTCAACAGTTTGCAGCCACCAGGCACTACTCTGGGAAAAGATGCGGTTCTCTGCTTCTGTAAAAAGTGTCAGCGGTAGAAACCCGGGAGGGGCTGTGCTGCTCTGTCTTGAAGGTCCCTGTGAGCTGGAACCAGCTCCATGGCCGGGAGCTGCAGTTGTCAGGGACGCCTAACCAGCTCTTAGTGCTTGGTACTTCATATCGACTGCATGAAGTTTAAATCCTGAAAGGCGGAGAGAATGTGATTTCTGATCTAATACCAACGGACCGACTTTGAGAATTTCAAAATAGTTTTAGCCTCTCACATGAACATGAGTTGAAGAGGGTTGGGCTACTGAAGCCAATAAGGAGTAACTTAAGCCTACTTCCCACCAAATGAATGCTGGTTTTATTGTTTGTGACAGACACTTATGTAATTAGAATAGTGGATCACAATACGACAACTTGTCTAGCGTACTAAGTGTCGGCGAGTTGCATCTTTATGCCTTCCCCAACTTCCAGGGAATCACCCAGTTTAAAATGCTACTGGAAAAAAACTTCTAAGATATTAAAATTGCATGCTTTCATTTGACAGAGATGTTTTGAGAACTTCTATAATTTAAAACTATCCTATTTGGGGGAAATATTGATTTGTGCATGGGCTAAGACCTTGTGTATGAAGTTTCAGCCTTGCAGGGATGTTTATGACAGAATTGCAAACTTAGAATGTCGGCGTGTAATGGGAGCGCTGACAGACTCGTAATTATAGAGCTGCGGCGAGGCACTGAGATGCCTCACCGGTCCTGCCATAAAGTAGACTGGCTTGCCTGTCTATAAATTTTGATATGTGATGTCGACAGTGAAAAGTGAATTTCTGCCCGAGGTTAAGTAAAAACTCTTTGAAAGGATAGTGACAGCATTTCCTTTATGTGGTTTCAAACTGTTTGCCAGCGACAGTGCCGAAAGTTTTCCTAGTTTGGCGTAATGTGCCCTTCCTTTCAACCGCTAAGTAGAAGACTGCACCATGTGAGAATTAATATTTCCTGTCCCTATTATTCATCATGTTTCTTTGCTTTCCTCAAAGGATGACTTCATGGGGAGATTTTTATAGTTGAGACATTTAGCTGCTACTGACAGATGCCTTTGTTCGCCAGCTTTTGACAGCTAGCATTTTTCAGAGAGTGGTCAGCAGCAGCAGAGAAGTCTGTTAGGTGAACGATGGTCACAGATCGGGATCTGGCCATCGGTTCAGTAGTTTCACTGAAATCATGGGCGCTGGAGTTGGATTTCAGAAAATTGATATAAAATCAATGGCAGTATGGATGGTGGCTGTGTCATCTCTCCCCAATGCCCCCAACCCCCAACCCCAGTAACAGAAAATGTAGCCTGCTGTTTTGAGGAGGAGTTAGGAAGAGTAGTAACTCTACAGCCCATCATGCTCAGGGGAGGGCTTGGGTGATTCTACAGGCGCCGCCGGGAAAAGAGATGGAAGATAGAGCCATCTCCTTCCTTTGTGCGGCAGGGACACTTCACAGCTACGCGCCCTTCACACCACAGCAAGCGTCTCCTCAGCGACTTGCTGCCCTGCCTCCCTCCCCGGCTTTAGTCTTTCCCAGGATCGTGTGTTCAGGAGAAAAGACAAGCTTCCTAAACGGCAGCCTCCCGGCCTCATCCCCTGACCTCTCCCGTGTACACTGGACTACATCCTTCTGAACTTGACTTGTTTCTTTGTGAATGCAGCCCTTTCTTCACCATGGCTTTCCCTCACCCCGGTCCTTCTGTCTGAAAACACTAATCTGACCTGCTTCCAAGCCGGCCTCCCTATGTAGCTGACTCCTCCGTGCCCTCAGGACTCCCGGCGCTGGGCTACGCGCGCGTCAGAGCCTGTCACAGCACTGTGTCCTCACAGCACTCGCCACTTGAGTGCACGTCTCATTCCCTCTGGACAACGAGCCAAGAGACCACGTTTGCAATGCACAGCCGTTTCCAGGGCCTGTGAAAATAATAGTGCTCAGTAAATACTTATTCTGCATCATTAATAATACCCT
>NW_022111324.1:45080760-45099962 GCF_000313985.2 Echinops telfairi | reverse complement strand
ACATAAACAGGGCAATTCTTAGTGAACCAAATGAACCTAAGTAGCCCTTGGTGAAAATGTTTGCTTGGAAAACACACCCAGGCACACCCTTTCTTTAGAGGCTGTATGAACATTCTTAACAATATTATTTTATATGATATGCAACTCCCAGTCTATGGTTTACTTCTTTTCAGGAGTAGGAGTTTGATGAAAAACAGAAGAATTTCTGGTTGCTTACATGACATACAAGTCCACCCGACTCAGAGCCTGCATTCTTCTCGTTCATCAGGTATTTCTACATCAAATTTCTGTGCACAGCGAGGAAAGCATCAGATTCTAGTCCTGGCCCTTCCTCTGTAAATTATTTCATCTCCAGAAGTTTCCGTTACCTCTGTAAACTGGGGTGCGTTGGGGACTGACACACAGACGGGATGGCCCCTCTATCCCTAAAGTTCCATGCTATGTGATTTATTTCAAAGCTTCTTAGTAGCACGGCTAAGTCAAATGTGGAAGGCTTTGCAGATGTTCAGAAATATATAGCAATACTATTTTTAATAAGTGAAAAAACAAAGTACAGAAGATATATTATTGTGTGGAGAAGAAGGGAAATATGTCTACATACATGCTTGAAAATGCATAAGAAAGACCTTGCTCGAAAGGACACCATAGCGTGCACGTGGCTAACACGGAGTGCAAGAGAATGGAACCGATGGGGACAGTCTCCTTCCCATGGCGTTCTCTATGTAATATGCATGTGCGATCTATTCTGAAATTAATTGGGAAAGGATGTTTAAAAGGAAAAGTTCCTCTGAATGGTTATTTTGCAGCAATACTGATTATAATGCTACTTTACCTTCAGCATGGGGGATACACTGTAAGTCTGTATGTGTAACTACTTGTCATAGTTCCGGTTGCTGTGTGGGGCTACTGCAGCAATCACAAAAGAATCAACTAGTGTTTCCTCCACTCGTCTGAAGGAACGCCCCAAACATTATGTTGCATGAAAGAAGCCAGGCACAAAAAGAGTATATATGGTATGACCCTGTTTACGTGAAGTTCAAGGACAGGCAAGTGACGACTGTCTGGTGACAGGAGGCAGGATTAGCCATTCAGGGTTGGATAGGGCTTACCTCCATTAGCGGCTCTGGACTGGGAAGGGTCACTGTTGGGATGGGATCATGGAAATGTTTTGTCTCTCATCCCATGGGGGCTACACTGGAGTATACACATATATAGAAAACAGCAAGCTGTACGATTAAAATTCATTTACCATATGTTAATGCTTATAAATTATACAGCAACAAACCTAAAACTTTAAAATTCCTATGTAACATAATAACCTATATGAAAAATATGCTAATGGAGCCTGAGTAGCAATAAAAGGAATTACGTATATCTCCACTTAACTTTAAAGAAATGAAGCTTTCTTTTTGTTGAATC
Organism: Echinops telfairi; assembly: GCF_000313985.2. NCBI lineage: Eukaryota > Metazoa > Chordata > Mammalia > Afrosoricida > Tenrecidae > Echinops > Echinops telfairi. The sequence continues at coordinate 45,098,543 of NW_022111324.1, read as the reverse complement.
ATAAAATGATCATTTAGGAAAATCATGATTATCTGTACCACCTAACTAATCTTAGGTCAAAATATCAACGAAACCAAACCCACTGCCCCAGAGTCGGTTCACAGAAAGCAGACCCTCTTTAGCGCTTTGGAGCCTGTGACTCTGATGGAGCGGACAGCCCCTTCGCTCTCCTGTGGCCAAAATAAGACACAGAGTGTTTTGATTTGTTTATTTTTTCAGTTGCCAATTAAATAAAAGGAGACATAGCTGTGATAACAACTTATTTCTTCAGCATTATTTGATAGTAAGACATTTTACAAAGGTAACTTTTCCAAGGTGAAGCTGCCCTTTCAAGGCTGTTTTTAGAAACTAGGTTACTGTATCAGTCACTTGTTTGCACCTCTGATACTTTCACAGTCTTTGAAATGGAAACGGAAGCACACTCTCATTCAATATAAGGCACCCCAGACCCCTGTTGTGGGAGAAAGATACGGCTTCCGGTGCCCATAGAGAGTTGCGTCGTCTCGTAACGAACTGCCGTCTGGAAGCCCACAGGGCAGCTCTGCGCTGCCCTATAGGGCCCCAGTTGACTTCGACGCAGTGGCTGTGCGTCTGTTGTCTTCTCTCCGTCTGAGGCAGCCATCTCTGAGGTTCTGCACGCGGCCTGCATCTAGCATTCTCCAGCGTTGGAAATGGAGCAAATGTTGAAACTTCTAATATAAAGGGTCTTATTTTACAGCTAGATTTATGCATGTTTTCCTAAAATGTTAATATTGGATTTTAGAATGCATTTATATGTCATTATCTTGTTAAACCAAGACATATAGTTAATTATCATCAGCATGGTAATGATGGTTCATTATTACCTTATAACAATAAGGCTTTTCTCTTCCTCAATTGTCTTTGTTCTAACTTAGTAATATTCCCACCTTTTGCCTTTATTCCACCTGCGTTGTGTTTGCTGCTGCTTCTAACCTGCCATAGACTGGGCCAGAGAACTACGATGTGTGCTACATCACAAGCGCTGCACTCGTGTGTTGGCATTCCGGGATAAAGTTATTCTGGAGGTTCTTCCTGGGCTTGGAAAGTGCTTAGGAAGCTAGCTATTCTGAAAACTCGTCTCCAAGAGACGTGCTACACTCTCTGTCGATGTTCAGTTGGCTTTTGTTGTGACTATTGCATACCTAGAGAGGGAGCTATAGTACACCTAGGGGTATTGATTATTTCTTTCACTACCATTGACTCCATGGCTTACTTTCCCCATTTTATTTTACTCAATTATCAGTTTTCACCAATCCACAGTCTGTTAGGGGTTAAGGATGATTAATTTTCACCCAAACGGTAACTCGCGGAGATTAACCCACTGGTTCTATGAGGTTTTGACTTCTCTCTCCCCGTATCGCTGCGGAGGGATGGCGCAGCCTGCGGGGCCCTGTTGAGAAGTGACCGTGACCGGTCCCTGCATGGGCCTGTGTTTTCACAGTGGCGTCAAGCCCTAAGGATGGCTGTTCTGAAATCAGAATGACCAGCTCTGAGTGTATTGATGGATGATTTCATCGTGTGCTTGCCTTCATGCCTTGTTTGAGAGAGACTTCTGGGCATGAACCCTAGGCTGACGACACCTGTTTTCTGTTGGCACAGGATTGATGGAGAAACCAAGCACCATTTACTCTAATTCAGCGGAGTCATTTCTTCCTGGAATTTGCAGAGAATTGATTGGCTCTTCATTAGATTTTCTTGGGCAGAGTTACGATGAAGAAGAAACCACGGCAGACACCCTAACCGCTAACTTACTGAAAATTTACAGTGGCATCGCTGCCATTGCCCAGGCGCACGACCGACAGGACGAGGACAGTCCCGAGAGCTGTGAGTTGCCTCGGGCCTCGATGACGCCTCATGCGTGCGCATGGCACTTGGGTTTGAGTTGTTCCCATAGCGCTCGGGAGGCTTGAACTGGGTTACAGTGTTGTTTTAATGCTGTTCCTGTGTGAGCCCTTTTTATTTGGCGATTGTGCTTCCAACGATTCCCCTGCCCCCTTCACAGTGTTCTCTTCTGATCGCGCCACCCAGTCACGGACTGTCCAGGTGGCGTGCGCCTTCGAGCAGCTGGTGGTGCTGTCCAGACACTGGCTGAGTGTGGCCCCTCCGTGCACACGCACCGCGAGGCTGGGGGGCGAGCTAAGGCAGGAAGTTAAGAAACTCGGAGGCTATTTACAGTTATTTCTGCAGGTATGTTGGTTTGCTTATGGTCCTTTGAAATAGGCATTTGTTCAGTAAAGTATTTATTGATTGCTTCCTGTCCAAAGGCTCCTCGCAGCAGCATCCATGTTATAGAGGGAGGGTTTTCAGAAGTCCTTTCTGTTTTGACGTCCTGAGACTATAACTGACATACGAGACCGAGACTTCCACGGCGTTCTGTGTACTAGACACTGGAGGTTCTTAGTGACTGACAAGTTGCACCTCATGTAATCCTCATGACAACCTTACAAGTGGGTGTTCTAATTCTCGCCATTTTATAGACGGGAAAATGAGGGCAAGAGGAGAGGAAAAGTGAGTACCCACGGTGACACAACTCCTAAGTCGTAGAGTTGGTATTTGAGCTCCCACAAGCAGGCTCGGGCCAGGGGTCTCACCATGATCCCATGGTGACCCTCAGTCAGGGCACTGGGAAGAGAAAATAAAATGACTTGCTCTGCCTCCTCAGGTTTGTGACTCTAGTACACGAGCTAAAACCCCACCCATGAGCACAGCAAGGGGCTGCGGCTCTTCCCAGCGCCCCAGTGAGAGTCACCTGTATCAGATTAGGTTTTTCTGTGAGTAAGAAGCACGACAAGCTTGCTTTGCTCTCACGTGAAGGCTGCAAGCAGGCACGGTTCAGGCTCCTTTTGGGGTCCCCCTCTGCCAGCCTCCTGCTGGTGTCCCCACCTGCATTCTTTTATTGACCCTCCATGCCCAGCGGCGTGCACGGCAGAGCTCCCTTGGCTGACTTGGGAAGGAGGAAAAGGGCTGGGGCCCTCCTTTCCGAGAAGATCTTGGAAATGACCCTGTGGCCCTTCTACTTGCGTATCATTGGTCAACACTGCACCACAGTCTTATCTAGCTGCGAGGATTTGGGGGGAAATTTGGTTTTTATTCCAGGCAGCTGTGTATCAACATGAGAAATCAAGGGCGTGTGACAGGAAGGGGGACCTGACGCTGGAAAATGATAGCCAATCCTCTCCGCCGGGGCCTCTGTAAGAAGTCCTGGAGCGTTCTTTTATTGTCGCCGAGTTTTGTTGTACCAAATACTTCCTGAAATGAGTGGGCTGTTTACTGAGATTTGGAAATCTTTATTTGCCTGTTGAATCGAACGACTCAAGCTGGAATCGAATGTTGATTTTTAATGACCCTCCTCTCTGTCAGGTCTCTCTGGGTCTCCCTAAGACTTGGTTAGGCAGCTCTCTTAGTTTACTCTATAATGAACCTCTACTTCACTCATTAGACCTTCTGATATAGCTGTTGTGTCTAAGGCTGTCCTCTGGGCGGTAAGCCCCGGGGAGGGGCATGAATAATAGCATAGGAGCAACAACAACAACAACAACAGAGCGCCAAAGTCGCCGTCCTCCAGCCAGCTCCAACTCACAGTGGCCCCAGAGGGCAGAATAGCGCCGCCCCTGTGGGTTCCAAGGCTGCACATTTTACGGGAGCAGAAAGCCTCAGTTACTCCCAGAGAGCAGCTGCCAGTCACCTTGTGGTGAGCAGCCCACTGTTCCGCTCGAGCTCCTTCGATCAATAGCATCGCGCCCTGAAATGAAAGAACAGGCCTGGAGAGGGGCTGACCCGGCCACACAGAGGAGGGAGGAGTTGAAGAGTGGTCTGTGGCAGGGTCCCGTGACTGGTTTGCCGAAGGAGCTCACTCTTCTGAGACCCTTTTAGGTGGACTCCCACCTCCCACCTTTTGATCAGCAGCTAAGCACATTAGCCTTCTGCCCCACCCAGAGACCCCGGCCCCACCCAGAGATCCCGGGCAGCACAGAGCCCGTTAAATAAAGCCACTAGCTTGGGGTTTGGAAAACCAAGGGCTTGGACCCAGGGTAAATCAGTTCTCACCTGGAAAAGAAAAATAACAACACCTTGCTGGCAGGGTTGCTGTGAGGATCAGAGGAGTTCATGTTGATTCAAAACAAAACCTATTAGAGTAACTTGTGTGTAGTTTCCATCCAGTCAGAATGCTGTGTAGTTGATTTGGGGTTTTTTACAATGACGTGATAATGTTTTATATGAAGAATCAAGGCTGGAGAGAACAGGCAACCTGGAGGTCAATTTAGTCTTGGGGGAGACGTGCATAGTTAAGCTGGGTTTAGTGATTATACTTTCAGCCGAAGTATGATTTGGCCGTCTTTACAACACAGTGAGAATATTCCAGAAAGCCAGCCAAGAGAAGTATTCTGAAGAGCCTCTCAGTGGCTAGTCGGGAAACGAAGACGAAAAGCTCAAGAGATGTCCACGTGCTTCTTGGGTGGACTCCTGTGCGTTTGTTGAAGCGTTGTGTTTTTGTTTCCGCTCCCTCTTCCTTCTCCACACATAAAACGAGACGCTCTTTATTCTCCATCACTGAAGCCGGTTTTAGGGTAGGAAAAGTTCAAAGCCAAAGTCAGGGGCATACTTGCTTTCTGTTTCCTACTGTGTGCTAGCACCTGTGAGGGAGAGACTCATTCATTCTGCCGCCTTCCATCGAGGTCTCCGAGTTGTGACTGATGCTTTTATGAGGTCAGGTCACTCTGACCGGATGCAGACTCTATTATTTTCAGCTTTTGTTCCTGTCTTTTTGGGGGACCACCCCTTGCATTCTCGTTTATCTGATGTACTGATTCGTTTGTACCATCTAGGGATGTTGTTTGGATATCTCGTCAATGGTAAAAGAAGCTCAGAAGAAAGTGGTTGACATTGTACAGCAGGCTGTCAGATGCGTGGGACAATTAGTGGTTCTGCAAGGGAGCCAGCTGCGTTTCCTGGACAACAATCACAATGAGGCAGTCAGCCTCCAGGTAACTTCACTGCAACTCCCAAAGCCTTCATCTGAGCAAGCAGCAGACACCAGCTGGAATCACGATACTTCTGATAATAGCTGGAATCACGAATCCTGACCCGTTCTTTTTCGTTTTCAAAAATAGCACCTACTTTTAGTTGTTTGGCAATAAGATCTAAAGCCGTTTCCAGTTAAGTTGGTCAGTTGTACCCGATGATCGGGAACCCTCCCTTTAATCAAAGACGTTTTAAAAAAGGGATGGTCGTAATCAGCTCTAGATGCTTTTCTCAGCCAAGCAGCACACGAAGAACTCTGTGATTCTAGAAAGTTAGTATCCGCTGGCTTTAAGTACTCCTGTTATTGCAGACGTATGGCTTTACAAGAATGGTTATGTATAACTCTTCCAGCCATAAGCATTCCTTACAACGTGCGCTCTGTGGGAGATGGAGCCCAGTGCCCCAATGGCTAAGTGTGGAGCTGTGGTTCCAACTCCCCAGCCACCTGGGAGAAAAACTGGGCAGTCAGCTTCTGTAAAGATGACAACCCTGGAAACCCAGTGGGGCATTCTACTCTGCCCTATAGGCTCACTGTTGGTCAGAACCAGCTCAATGGCAGTGGACTGGATTTTCATATGTGAAATACTTGAATGCAGTTTGGCCAGTTTCCTTCCTTATAGACTGTTTGTCTCACCCCTGCAGCTGAAGTTAATGAACTTACCATGTGGTCCTAAAATAGGAGAAACCGTAACTTAATTATTTGAACATTTTAAAAGGATTTGAAATTAGAATTTGCCTATTAATGCCTAACAACTTTCACTAGGAGGGTTTTATGGATGCTGTTTGTGACGGTGTATGCTTAGGAGTGAAGATCCTGTTAGATTCTGGGCTGGAAAAAACAAAAGAACTTCAACACGAACTCTTAAAGCAGTGTCCAGAGAACGAGGTAAGATAAATAAGAGAATGTCCAATATTGTACCAAATAGTTTATCTCGGGCAGTGTGTTAAAAACAGTTTAACTCCCAAGCAGTAATCTAACTGAATTGGTAAAGAAAACCTGTCTGGAGCATCGTGTCTCTTCAAGAAGTATTTGTCTGGCATCACGTCGACAACAGCAACTTGAGTGGTTAGGAGAAATCCGGGGCAGGGGGGTTACGTTGATGGAGGAGGAACCGCTCAGAGAAGGAGGGGAGGGTGGCCGCCGCCGCACAACACTGTCCCTGGATGAGTGTGTTTTCAACAATCACCGCCGTAAACAAAACCCATTAACAACAACAACAAAAGGCATTTTTAACTCTGTGAGTTGGAACTTTCTGCATGTGTCTATTTGATGTTGAATTGCTATTTTTCCTGGAGGATGAGGCTGGCGAGCTCCTGAGGTTGCCCTGCGGGGTTCTGCTGCATGCGGGGCAGTGAGGGTTCAGGCTGCATGAACCCCGAGCCGAGTGGGCTGTGGTGGTGACAGCTGGTGTTAGTCACTGTTGTCCTCTTCTTACCTTGTCTTTGCTTAGGGGACTAGCTGTAACCAATTTCCAATCTTCAATTGAACGTGTTGCCCGGGGGGGTCACACCAGTTATTTCAGACCAAAATCTAGAGGCCAGGACATTGTGAGCGACGCCCACGCTGCCTCCCTGGCTAAGTGACATAAAAGCATGAAACCCGTGCTGGCTTACCGGTGGGCTGGGTCACGCAAAACCTGTGTTTGAAACCTGGCTGGTGCCCCTTGCCTACCGGCCTGTTCTTCACCTGCCACATGTTATAATACCTGGACCATAGCCCCTTCCTCGTCAGCTGTCTGTTTGTTGAATTATTTCTCTGGTCTGCATTGCAGAGTCGGTCACTGCACATAAAATAGCGGTGTATAACTTTGCAAGATATGGGTTATTATGACAATGTGAGTATATTACTATTTCTGTGAGTTTCAGAGCCCTGGAGGGCCTCACAACTATGAGGCCGTGGGTTAGGGTGTTGTTCTCCCGGCTGACTCCCAAGCAGTCTCTGTGGTACAGAGTGGATTTTGTATATCAATGTTGCTGCATTAAACAGTTTTTGCTTCTAGAGCATAAATGTACGTCAAGTGGGAAGAGATAAAAGATCCGATCTTGTAATTGCGTTTGAGAATTTCAGAGACTTCTCCTGCGAGACTTTTGTTGTAATAAATGGTCGTTGAGGCTGTCTCAGCCCATCCCGGTTCTTTAGCTGGGGTCCTGGGGTGGGCGGGGGCGGGGGGGGGGGTGAGCTCTAACCTGAATGCCTTGGGGACCCTACACTTCCTGAGGCTGCTAGCACCAGCAGCTCGAGTATGCGAGATCTTTTTTGTCTTCTTTTTAGGGAAACCTTGGCATTAACATACTTAGTAGTCACTTTAGCCAGGGGTTTTTCCCCTCCTGTCCCCTGACTGCTGGCCTACCTGTGCGTTTATCTCCTCCCAGGAGAGCTCCACCCCGTGACCCCGGAAGGACCCGCAGGGTTCAATTGCTTCCTTCCTTCCCACCTTCCTTGAGCATCTCGCTCCGCCTCTGCAGCCCCACTTTGGAAGCGCAGTGCTCCTGCAGCAGCAGCTGCTCCCGCTGAAGAAACAGCCGGTCTGAAAATGCTAGTCCCGGGGCCCTGAAGTCTTCAGGCCCTTGGCTGACTGGCACGGCTTCTCTCTTCTCTTGGGTGCCTACCTCTCCCGCCTGTGTGGGGGTTTTGTTTGTGTATTTTCTAACATAGAAACATTGGACGGGAGTTGATACTTTCACCAAGACAAGAGCATTGAGTCCCTTCGGTTTCCAGTGGACCCGAGGTGGATTTGGGCTTGATCACTGAACTTTGAGGCAGGGGACAGCTCCCGCAGCCCACCGCTGCATCTCCCACGGGGCCTGGCCCCTGAGCACACTCTGTCCGGCACTGGCTGCAGTGCAGAAGTCCCGAGGAAACTCGTGGGCCCGGAGAGGGAGCTTCATAAGCTGTAAAGGCAGATGCTAGTCGTCTTGGATTTGGAACTGCCTTCTGGCTGGGGTGCACTGTGCCTCAGCTGCAGCTCCGTGCAGGCCCCCACCTTCTGCTCTCATTTATTTCTGTGTCACAGCTACGCGTCATCGTTCATGGTGGGTTGCTAGCTTACAATGTTTGTGTAAGTTAACAATTCTAAGAATCAACAGAGGAAAACCAGAAATATCCAAAGAATAGAAAATAGGTTCAAACATCAAAAACAGAGGTTACAGTTTTAAAACAGGAGTCAGAAAAGCAAAGGAGACTGTGGGTCTTTGTTTTTACCACACCGAGGACATTTAGGGACCATCTGTGCGTAAGGGGGGGCTAAAGACTTCAGACAGAATCTCCTGGGAGAACGGAAGCCAGAGCGTGCGCTAGATGGCAGCACTGAGCAGTAAGGGAATGTAGCCCGGCCTCCCTGGCTCTGAGTCTTAGGAGACAGGACGTGGGACCAAACAGCAGCATATGCAGGTTTTCAGAACCAGATAATAAAATACATGTGACACTCCTGGACTATACTGTTTGTTTAATAGTTACTCTACCTCCTTCCAGGTGAAGTTTAGGACATGTTATTCCCTTCGTGTGTACTCTGTACACGTTTAGAGGCAGTGGGCTGCTTGCTGCAGGTCAGCAGTTCCCACCCACCAGCAGCTCTGCCGGAGGAAGATGAGCGGTGTGGACCCATAAAGATCCCCAGGCTTGGGAGCCCTAAGTAGGATGGCTGCCAGTTGGGATTGACTGCATAGCAGTGGGTTTGGTTTATACGTATGTAAATATGGATTGCAATAACAAACATTGAAGAGCATCCAAATTTAAGTTCAACATGTAGTCTGTCCTGAGCGGAGTACCACTTAGATGACTTGGGCACTGACTAGCTGGGCTTCTAATCCAGCTAGTTGAGCTGCTAACCACAAGGTTCAAACCCACCACTGGCTCCACACGAGTAAGATGAGACTGTCTACTGCTGTAAAGATTTAAAGTCATGGAAGTGCAAAGGGGCAGCGTCTACCCGCTCTTTACAGGGTCACCATCAGTCAGAATCGCCTCGATGGCAGTGGGTTTGGAGCGATTTCATTATAGCCCCAGAGAGAGAATTCTGGTTTCCTGACTGACACACTAGAGCTCTTCCCTAGCAGAGGCCATACAGTGCTAGGATTGTTATATTTCTATGTAATTGTTCACAGAGTAAAATATTTCCATGCACCCTATAGGTTACTACGCAGATGAAAGCTAATGCCATGGGATTGCTTAGATCTCTTGAAAATTTCCTTGCTGGTTGGAAAACGGTAAGAGAAGTCTTGCATTATTTTTAAGTTTGATTTGTTTATTTTATTTCAGTTTCTTTTCTTAGCCCAAGAGACTTCTTTGTGCGGATCCAACTGAAACATGCACAATAACTATTTCCTCTCAGATGTTGTAACTTGAAAGTAAATGGAACGGGTTGTACAGAAATCGATGAATACATTTACTGTTGCTGCTGGTTTGGTAACTGTCAGCTTGTGCTTGGCTAGTCGTTGTGTTAGTCTGGGTAGACTAGAGAAACAAATCCATTGATACTCACGGGTATATAAGAAGGAGGTTTATATACAAGAGCACTTGAATATTGAGAAAACATCCCAGCCGGGTCCAGATCAAGTCCATAATTCCAATACCAATCTACAAAGCCCTCTTCAGACTCACAAAGCACATGCAATAATGCCAAATGCAGGAAGATCACAGGCCAGTGATGGAAAGTCTTTTGGACCCAGTGGCATTGTAAGCATCTCAGCGCTGGCAGGGGTCTCTACGTGGCTTCTCCAGCTCCACAAGTCTGGCTCCATCAGCCCCTCTCCATGTGTCTTCTCCACAGGGATATCTCATAAGGAGTGAGCAGAGAGAGAGAGAGAGACACTCTGGCCTTCAAGGAGGAAATACTGGAGTTCCCAGAATCCTCAGGAGAAGGCTATGCTCACACAGAGATCTCATTGGCTATATCCTGATTGACAGGCTAGCCGCCACCCCTACACTCTTAATGCGCAAATTAACACCAGATTATGTAACTACTACAGTCATTATAGGCTAAAAAATAATTTGTGCTTAATAATCAGCATGCTCAAAAACCTTAAAATGCTGGTGAATTGCACAAATGCCTCTCAGGTCCCAGGAGTGAGAAGCATGTTAGGCCCTCCCCGTGGAGCCCACCCTGACCCCTATAGAGCCTGTCAGGCAGAAGAGGGACGGCCCAACTGGCTTTCCAAAGTATAGTCAGAAACAGATGATCACATCTCTCCTCCAGTGGCTGGTGCCCTCGAACCACTGACGTTGACTTGCTGTTTTCCAGCTGAGCACTTAAGCACTACGCCATCGTAGTGTAGATGGTCAGTGTGTTAAAGAGGAGACTAATTCCCATGAGTCTAATTTTTTATTTAGACAAATGAAGGCCATTATGAAGACGAATCCTTAAGATCAAGTACGTCTGATCCTTTATGATTGTGTCTGTCGCAGGGTTGCTTCATTCTCATGTCACAGGGTGACAGGTAGCGCTTGGAGGCCAAACTAGTTGCAATTTTGAATTTCTTTGGGGAAACTGATGGCGGTGTGTTTGGGTATTGCTTATAGAACTGAAGCGAAGCACTGGTGAGCAAGTTTAAGCCTGTTCTCCTAAAGGAACGGTCCCAGCCTCTTTAGTCACATTAACTAGTCTTCGTGCCATGTGGCCCGCGTGCAAGTTAAATCACACTGAACCTTGTGTACACGCAGAAAGACCCCAGCGCTCAAGCACGAGAAAAGAACCACGGGTGCCAGGAGTGGACGCAGCTGGCTACGTTTGCTTCAGAATTCTTGAAGTTACAACGGTGCTCCCAGCAAACTGTTCAGTTAACTATTTCTGCACTGAGAGGTACAGACTTGCAGTGGATCAGCAGTCAGTCATAGTTTATATTTTAAGGACTCTGGGTACTCTTCTTCTTCACTTTTGGTCAAAGTCATTCATTAAAGCCCAGCTGTTGCCCTGGCATTGATGTTAATTCCCAGGAGAGGGAGTGGAATACTCCTATTCCTCACTGATGTAATTAGGCTCCAAACCTAACTGTGGGTTATGTTACATAATCATTTGTCGTATAAAAACTGGAGGTTGGGCACAGGAAGTCAGAATCGTCATGTAACTGTCCAGTGACATTATTACATAACCGCCAAACCTCTGGAAAGCCTGGCGGAGCTAACCCTAACCATCACAGCAGTGCTGCGCGTGCCTCGCTCCTCACTGTATGCTACTGCCAAGCATACGCCGTGCATTTTCAAACTAGTCAGGGAGGAGAGTTTTTACTGTCCATATGTCCACACGGAATGTCGGGTCATGAGACAGTCGTAGGAGAGGAGCAGGGATAGCCGAATTCCATGTGGATTCTGTAAGTCTGCCCAAACAGATCTGGAGCAACCACTTACTGACCTAGCAGACAGGCACTTTCACGGAACAGTCTTCAGTTGTCTGTGATTGTCCTGATACGATCACTTAGACTTAAAAGGGAGCTGGGATGATTTTATAGTGAGAAGCACCTGGTAAAAACGGAAAGGGTGAATTAACTCTCTCCTCCCCATCTTGCATAGGTTCCCACAGGGATGGTCATCTTCTCAAGAATTGTGTTGAAAGTATTTGCAACTTGACCGACAAGTTTCAGGATTACTTCAGCATGCCCCCCACTTCAGCCAACAGGGAGCTAGCATCTCTCGCCAAGTCACTTCTGTTATGTTTTGAATCAGAAGAAAGACCGGCGTTGTCGAAACCCTGGAAAACTTGCCATCAAAATGCCAGAGAACATCAGCAGTCTAAACCTAGGCACACAGGTGCTCCAAAGCGGCTCTGTGAGCTCCCCGGCTCGTCCCCAGCCCCGGCCTCGGAGGAGCACACGTCTAGGAGGAGTCAGTGGGTGTGAACACCGGTGAGCAGGCGCTGAAGGGCCAACTGTGGGAAAGAAAGAACACGGGAGAGGCAGGAGCGTATAGGAAACCAGAAAGCAGTGCCAGTCTTTCCAGGAAGGCAGTATGTTTCGGTGGCCAAACACGGGGCATCGGCCCTGTCAGTGTGTGGACTCCTGATGTGAAAATGCCCGTGCGCACACCCATGTCCCTCAGCGGGTGACTTCAGAAGGAAGGGTCACGCAAGTGCAACTCTGGCGACAGCGGAGACCAGGACTCTGAGAACCCAGGGAAGGGCCATCGGCTCGCTTTCATCACCTGGAATCGCACATGCTCATCCTCAGTGTTGACGTGTTAGCGCTGATTGCTTTATTAGCGGTTTGTAAATAGTTAAGTGACTGTCCCCTGAGTAGAAACCTGATCCATCGTTTCTTCTGTGCCCGGTCTTCTCTGCAGCTCACTCGATGAGACCGATGGTGGGATCGCAATACAAGTTTAACGGAGGCAGCCTTGCTCGCATTGCTGAATTGAAAGCTTTTCTTAAATGGTCGCCTGGTTGTCTTTTTGGAGAGTGTCTCTAAGGGCGTGGCTTTGTGTTTCTTTCCGGATGACACGTGGCTACCAACATGTGATTGCTGGTCGGCCTAGTAGTCACGCTACTCCACGTTCCACAATGAAGGGCCTGTGACTGTCATTTTAAACCAATTGAATACTGCCTGTACCACACCTGCGAGTACACTCAGGAGCCTCGAGGCTAGACTTTGATAATGCGTGCTCTGTTAATGTCGTCATGGAAGCATTTGAAAGATAAACTTGATATTCAAGATCTTTATTGTATTTCACAGTTTAATAATTTTTAAGAAAGTAAGACTTTTTAAAATGATCCCTATCTACAATCAAGTAGTAAAGATAATATGATGATGTTTGGGGGGCTTTCCCATTAGGCAATGATTTGACAGAGTCCTGCAGTGGTCCTGCTTGGTGGCACTGCCCCTTCTCCTCAGTCACCGTAGATGCCGTTTGCATGTGCAGTCTGGCCGCTGTTCTGTGGCTGAGTTGGGTGGTTTCTTCCGGAAGCAGAGACGGTGTCAGCAGATAGTGCTCATGAGGGTCAGGACAGAGCTGCGGGAACTACGCGGTGCTTTTAGGTGCGTGAACACGGAGCAGATCAGCGCGTTTGCTCTCGTGGAGTTTTCCCCCTCTTATTTTTGGCATTTGAACTTGTGTTCCTTCCGAAACTCTCTCTTTCTCAATCATCAGTGCTCTGCTGAGCGGCACCTTTGCTATCAGGTTTTATGAAATGCAGATGTAGATAATGATGTTTTCTGAGGGTTGGCCTTCTTCCAAGAACTTCCCAAAGTATCAGTGTGGTAGTTTTTGCCTTAAAGTTCAGCATATTGAAACCTGTTTTCTCCTTATTAAACTCATGGCTTTGCTGGTCAAAAACTTTTGAGAGTCTTTGTGAATTTTGTGTGTGTGTATCTATATATATTTATACTGTTTACGGATTTTGTTATACTGTCTTTAAATGAATGGTGAAAAGTACATTTGCTATGAGAATCATGCATCTTAATAATTTTATAAAATGAACACCTTTAATAAATGTAATAAGCTTCAGAATTGTGTCTTGGTCTAAAGTTTTATTTTCATAGGTTTTCTTCATTTCCTTTTTCCCCTGATTGAAAATTACTGTAAAAACTCTGGCTTGATAACAGTTATCTTAGTGTTACACATTTTAAAAATTAGGAAAGAGTAAACAACATTAAGGAGCCCTGGTAGCACAGTGTTTAAGCACTCAGCTGTCAACCAGAAATTAGGCAATTCCAAGCCGCCGCCATTACCACAGAGACCGCAGCCTGGGGAGCCGGCTGGGACAGTTCCCCTCTGTCCTACAGGAGTAGATTACATTGCTGAAATCCAGGACGTCTGAAAGCCCCCACTTGTTGGATCCTCAGTTGTTCATGGCATTATACTTGCTTGATTCAAAAGCCCTCTGTGAAAAATAATCCAAAGGGAAAGGAATGGAAAGATAAGGTTTATGCTGAGCAGTTCCTCTGTACCCATATTAGACCATTCTGCTTCTAGGGGGAAAAGAAAACAGCTTGAAGAAGCTAGCTACCATGAGGCTTAGAGAGAGAAGAGGAGGAAGAAGAAATAAAAAAGCAGAAGACCAGCCACAGGCGAATCTCAAGTGCGTGAACCTTCCACCCTGTCCGAGCAGAGCCCAGTCCTGGGTTCTGGTCTGGCTGCTAATACTTTGGCCCTCCGCCCATCTGCAGCCGGAGACTTTCTGAGATTTAAATTGAGAGAGCCTCGTCGTCTTCAAGGCGCCCTGGTGCGAGAGTGGGTTACGTGTCGGGCTACTATTAACCAAAAGGTCAAAGTTCAAACCCAACAGCCGCCTCTTGGTAGACAGATGAGGGCTTCTACTACGTCAGAGAGTGACAGTCTCAGAAACCCACCGGGCAGTTCCCCTCTGTCATGCAGGGTCGCCTTGGGTGAGAGTTGGCTTGCTGGCCGGGAGTTTGAGTTGAGCATCCTTGTCAGGGGACCGACGGTCAAGGCGTGTGGACTCTCCTGAGCAGGATGTACCTGGACATTGCTGTGGAGCAGCGTCTGGCAGGCATTTGCAGTCTGGGCCAGACGGCTCCTGGTTGGCTTTTGCACTTGGTGAATATTTGGTGTCATAGATCAGAGACACCTTAAAGTCCAAGTAAGATGCCTATTAATTTATTTTCCTCTGCAGCGCCCGTAAGCACCCTAAACTTGAGCCTATACGGAGAGCCCCAGAACATTGCTGATTTATTCCTGAAAGAATTGAGGAGTGAACCATTTTAATCAAGCAGGTGACACCTGGCAATGGCAGTTTTAAGACTTTGAGAGCTGTTTGAAGGCGTTTGCATGTGTTTGTTTCTCCAATTTTCAGTGTGCACTGATCTTATCAAAATGATCAGGTGTCTGCCCCCTAGTGGACCTCAAGTTCAAGATGCACAGCCTGAGCTGTCCACCAGCATCTCTGACATTCTGAAATGCACAGCACTTCCTGTGCTCCTTCCCCTTTTTAAGACTCCCATCTTGAACCCTGGTAGCATAATGGGCTTCAAGAGATGGACTGCTAACTGCAAGGTCAGCAGTTCTAAACTACCCTTTGCGCCATGGGAGAAAGATGAGGCTCCGCTGTAAAGATTCATAGTCTCAGAAACCCACGAGGGCAGTTCTACCCTATCCTATAGGGTCACTCTGAGTCGGGATCGACTCGATGGCAGTGAGTTAGAGTCGAATGCTGTCAATGTGATCATGGTTTCCCTTTCTTCTCTCCTGTTCGCTCCTCTGCAGTCTGGCCTCTTCCCCTAGGGCCCTCCCTGCTCTCCTGGAGAACGATGAGCTCGATGCAAAACTCCTAGGGATTCTTTGGTTTACTCCCTTGCTCCCTTGCTCTAAGGTCTTTCATGACTTCCAGAGCAGGAAACTACCGGTTCTGTCTCTCTGATTGTTCCGTCTTTGTCTCCTTCCAATCCCCCATGATTCTTTTCAGCATATTCTCTTAAGCATCTTTTAAGCATCTCTTCTTTTCCGCATTAGTTTCCCAAGAATTCGGGCCCGATGGCCTTCTCTGAAACCTACCAGTCTCACTAAGGACAGCCAGATAGCGTTGCTGAATGGGACAGGGGTTCCACTCACTCACGGCTGACTGTCGAGAGTCCTTAATTACTAACATGATGATGATGATGATGATGATGATAATAAGACCTACCTTTCCCTTAAGGAGCCCTGGTGAAGCACTCTACCAAAGCCAGTGGTTTGAACCTGCCAGCGTCCCCACAGGAAAAGAGCCCTGCTGAGAGGCTCCCGTATCGCTGTTGTGACATGCCATTGAATGCATTCCAATTCGTCGCAACCGCAACCGTACCTATGACAATTAAATGATTGCCAGTCGGCCCTACACTTGAGCCCATTGTGACTTGCCACTGTCTGCCCAGCTCACTGACGGTCTTCCTCTTTCACACTGTCCCTCTACTTTGCCAAACATGAGGTCCCCCCGGGGCTGGCCTCTCCCGAATCATGTCCATAGTACGTGAGAAGAAGTCTCGCCGTCATGTCTGTGGATTTGGTCGTTTGCCCGGGGTACATTCAATATCTTCACCAACGTCACAATTCACCGCACCTGTTCTGCAGTCTGACTTATTCGTGGTCCAGCTTGGTTTTGTTGGACAGATTTGCCTGGTTTTCCAGCAGCCCACAGGATTTTCAATATTCTTCACCAATGCCAGAATTCAAATGGATCCCATCTCTGGCAGTCTTCCTGGTTCACGGTCCAACCTCCACATGCCTATGATGCAACCGACAGTCCCATGGCTGATGAAATCCAGGCTGGCCAAATCTATAGACACCGGAATTGGGTTAATGGTTTCTTGGGGTACGGCAGGGGGGTTGGGGGGAAATGAGACGCTGACGGCAGTGCGTGCAGGGGATGGTGCGATGGAAAGGAGAGGAGCAGGTGGGTAAGGAGTGGAGGAGTGAGTGGGCAGATGAGCACAGGCTGCCCCCGAGCTATGAACACCCAATTTACAGACAATTCCAACGTACCCTTTAATGTGATGTCAATTTCCTCGCTCTTTGAGACAATTAAACCAACCCTTTCTCACAGCAAATCGTTATCAGAATCACCTCCACTGGCTGCATGTGCAGCCTTGAAATCATTGGAAACGTTCTAAGTCTTTTCTTGCACTAAAATAAGGCTATGTAAGAACTGTATTCATTTGACCCAACTTAAAGACACACGAATGGACCTTGTTTTATGGCCTGTGGACGGATAGGTAGCTGCATAATAACAAGAGCTCCCACTTCTTGAGCACTTACTATATGGCAGGAGCCCTGGGGGTGTAGTGATTACATGTTGAGCTGCTAACTGCAAGGTCAGCAGTTCGAAACCACCAGCTGCTCCACAGGCTAGAGATAAAGCTGTCTACTTCTGTAGAGTCACGGTATCAAACCCACAGGGGCACTTCTACCCTGAGCTGCAGAGTTGCTGGACTCGACGGCAGGTGTGTGGTTTTGAGTTTCCCATGTGTCAGTATACACACAGCGGCTCGTCCAACAGCCCTGAGGGAGACACTGCTGTTCTCCTTACAAACCTAATTGAAACATTTGCGACTTGGGAGGCTGAGCAGTTTTCCTAGGGCCACAGGATGAGGAAATGGTGGGTGCTAAGAATTTTGAATGTCTGCTCTAATTAACACAGGATTTTGCTTCAGTTCCTCCGGGTGCTAACCACCAGGTCAGCAGTTCGAAACCACCAGCTGCTCTGTGGGAGAAAGATGAGATGTTCTCCTCCTGTGAAGAGTTAGAGCCTTGGAAACCCACAGGGGCAGTTCTAGTCTGTCCTGTGGGATCACTGGGAGTCGGGAATGGGTCTGTGACAGGTGTTTGTTTATTTGTTTGAGAATTAGTCAGCAAGCAGTTGGAACCTATCAGCCACCCTGTGGGAGAAAGACGTGAAGATTCACAGCCTCTGAAATGCTCGTGAGCAGCCTACTCTGCCCTAAAGGGGTGCGGTGAATTGGCATGAGCGAGAGCTGGGCAGTGGGTTTGGGGCTGTCTGTCGGCAGGCAGGACTAAACCAGGGCCACCAGACTCCTGGTAAGAAGCCCTTCCTTCTCGTCTGAAAGTCTGAGTAACCATCCTGCTGTCGCTTTGCCTCACGTCAGGAGACCTTGTGGGTCCCCATCACGAACTTGAAAGCACTCCTGTTTCTTGATGGCATCTGACTTTTAAAACATCTGCCCCACATAAGGAGGGAGTAGGAGGCCTAGTAGGGCGTGATCACGGGTAATGTAGCCAAGAGGAATTACTGAAACCCAAATGAAGATTAAGGACAAGAGGAAAGTCAAAGGAAATAGAGGAAAGAGGTAGGAGGCAAAGGGCA
>NW_022111324.1:45068836-45079599 GCF_000313985.2 Echinops telfairi | reverse complement strand
AAAATGAGCTGATGCCAGGGGCTTAAGTGGAGAGCAAATGTTTTGAGAATGATGAGGGCAAGGAATGTACAAATGTGCTTGACACAATTGATGTGTGTATGGATTGTGATGAGTTGTATGAGCCCCTAATAAAATGATTAAAAACAAAATCTGCCCCACGTATGTCATACTCCATCATAAAGTTTTCTCCACTTACACTTCTTAATTGAAGTGCAACAAAGATGTAAACTGTACAAATCATCTGTGCCCTGCAAGGATTTCCTGCACCTTCTTCAATGTAGCCACTGCCTAGAGAGAGAGAGAGTTTCAAACACTCAGGGGCCGCTGTGCTCACACTCGCTCCCTCCCATCACTGTCCCCTCAAGCTGGCCCTTCCACTGGTTTCTATCATCATGGGGAGTCCTGCCCAGGTGAGGGGGCTTTCTATAAGCGAATGGTACCAATGGATTCTCCTGTGTCCGGCTTCTTTTGTTTAACATCATGTTAGTGAGATTTATGATTTGGTGCATAAAGTAGCCCTTGGCTGTGAACTAGGCCACTCTATGACCAAATTGTGATTTATGTTCCCTGGTAAAAAGCCTGCTTTGCAGGCCACCTTTCTGTATCCATACCCGGGCCATGTATCTTGGCAGAGCCTCCCACTGTGGCCAGGGACTCCTGCCCTGCCCTGGCTCTGGCCATATGGTTTGCTTTGTCTAAGAGGAATATTAGCAGAAACGGTGCAGAGCTCTGGAGTTTGGGTTTGCTAGCTCTTGGGTTTCAGACTTGCGCAGGCTGGTCTGCGGGTTCCACCCAGGGGTAGGACAGAGGCTTGCAAAGCAGAGGTGTCTAAGCTCCACCCCACCTAGAGCCCACCCTAGAGAGACCGGCCCGCAGAGGCCCCAGGCTCACTCACTACAAGATAGAGCTGCTTCAGACTGCGTGCCAAGGAACGCATGCCCGCCATGGGTTATTGGATACCCCACTCGATGGTTGGTGGCATCTGCACCATTCCTTCTTTCTGGGTGCTCTAGCCCAGGGGTGTCAAACTGGTGGCCCACAGGCCGCCTGCCGCCCCCGAGGTAATTTTTTGTGGCCCACGATGCGCTGAAATAAGATGAAAATAGGAAAAATTGTTATGAAGAAAATAGCGCTTAGGGGAGATCGAAGCAATACCGTACACACAATTCCCTCGTTAACCCTTGAACTACTGAAGACGAGTATACACGTGGCCCAGTGCCTTTCCTGGGGGGCTGGGGACGTGTATAAATGCGCTGACTCAGTTCCGGCGATGTTTGGAAGCAATATGTCTGCCACTTTCAGTGTCACGTCATGTAAACAGATCCCAATAGCGAAAGGTTAAAAAGAGCACTCTGGGTTGTGCTGTTATGAATCATACCTAGCGGCAGGGCGAGTGAACATTTTTAGAGGGAAGCCATTGTGATCGTGCATCACGTTTGTCAGCTGTCCAACACTTTGTGTTTTTTATTAGTTACTTTGTTATATTTTTCGGTCACAACATAAGAGGTGAGTGAAAACTAGTCGGAAAGTGCTGGCAAGTTTTGGGTAAAAAAGAATAATTTTAGCTTTATAAATACATTAAATAAAGTAAATGTTTACATAAAAGCACTTATATAGTGTTTTAATTATCCTATCCATATTCCTGAATGCTCACTTCAAAATATAAATTTAATAAAATTTGTAAATGTGATGTGCCCTACATGGATCTTCCCTGTTGCACCAAATGGCCTGAGTTTTAATTGGGTTTGACACCCCTGCTTTAAGTCATTATAAATGAACATTCTTTTGAACAATGTGGCAAAATACACAGAACATAAATTTGCCATCTTAAACATTTTTAGGTGGTACGAGTTACATTTGATATAAAAATTTGTGTATAAGCCCTTTGGGGCTTGTATCTACTGTTTTCAAAATTGCTCAATATTTAAAAAAAAAACTACAATAGCTGTCCTGTTCGGTTTCTGTTAAGATTTTTATTATGAAGTATATTATAGACACAAAAAATTAAAATTACATTTGTGTGTCTTTGTTTCACCTACTCAGACTCTAGAGCCCTGGTTGCATAGTGGTTACTCAGTGGGCTGCGATCTGAAAGATCTAGCAGTTCAAAACACCAGTCCCTCTGCAGGAGAAAGACGCGGCTTTTCCACTCCCGTGAAGAGGTGCAGTCTCTGAAACCCAGGGGGCAGTTCTCTGTCGTACGGGCTCGCTATGAGTCGGAACTGACTTGATGGCAGTG
This sequence comes from Echinops telfairi, assembly GCF_000313985.2. Lineage (NCBI taxonomy): Eukaryota > Metazoa > Chordata > Mammalia > Afrosoricida > Tenrecidae > Echinops > Echinops telfairi. The sequence continues at coordinate 45,077,360 of NW_022111324.1, read as the reverse complement.
AGTTTTATCATAGACACAAAAAGTAAAAGTAACATTTGTACATCTTTGTTTTCCTCCATCCAGACTCCAGAGCGAGGTATAGTAATGGCAAAACAAAACCCCCAAAGCGGAATTGGATCAGAACTGGTCTTTAACTATGGCCCGCTCCTCGCTTTCCTGCGGACACCCGGCCTGGTGGGATCCACGTGGAGTGCCTCTTTGCTTCCATAAAAAGCTCAGACCCACTTTGAACCCATTTCCTGCCCAGTTGGTGCCCTTGTTTGGGCCATCCATCACCCACACGGCCCCCCAGCCATTTCAGCTCTACATCACCCCAGCGAGCTGGGGTTTTCCTAATGTATTGCTCTTATACATCACCCGAGTGAGCGGCGGCTCCAGCAATATATTAGTGTAATACACCATCAGGGTGAGGGAGCCAAGCTGGTCGATCTGTGAATTGTGGATCTCTAGAAGTTTGGGTCAAGAGAGTAATACAGATCTCAGGTTGGATTGATGTGGCTCTGAGTGGTATTTTATGATATAAAGTTTACTTCTGATTTAGAAAGTAATTTAATCTGGGTGACAGCTCAGGCTCGGGTTAAGAGAGGTCGACGTAGTAAGTATCTGTAGCTCTTGGAAGATGTAGTTCAGGAATAAATTACTCTTCTTTGATACTTTGATTTCATTTTGCAATATGTCATTCGGGGGCGGGAGGGGGCCATCAGAAAATTGGCCTGGGTGGAAAGGTTCACATATAAAGCAAAAGGGGCACACTGTGCTGCCAGTCAGGGAAACACAAACGGGAGGAGGGGGCCTCTGGGGACCTCAGTCACTGGCTGTATCTGCTGGTTGGAGCCACATTCTCAAAGGAGCTTGCTCTTGACCTAATGTTTATGTAACAAAGCAGCAGTTGCGGGGCATACATTGTTAGCAATTCCTTCAAGACTTTGACGAGCCAAGTAACTGTAGGATTTCAGCACAGGGCCAAGCCCGGTTGCTGCGGGATGGATTCCCACTCAGGGAGACCTGCGCGTGCTGAAGAAGAACCGGCTCTGGCTCAGGGTTTGGAAGCAGATTGCCAAGGATTTTTTTTTTTTCTTTCCTGGAATGCCTCTGTGAGAGAGTTAAAGTTTATTGTGCCAACCTGGCCGATAAACACATGTGGGATTCACTGAAGGGCGGAGAGATAAATGGCTTGGTGAGCCTCCTCTTTCTAGTTCTCAGGTCTCTTGCTTTGTGATGGTCGGACCAGGGTGCAGCTGCCTTAGCCAGTTCCCTGCTTCAGCTGGCAAGGCTCACTTCCTGCAAGACATCCCTGAGGAGAAGCCCCATGGACCTACCCCGATGCAGCCCTGGGTGCTGGAGCAGCCGTGTGGAGAGCCCTGCCAGGGCAGAGATGCTTACACATTCACTGACTCGGCTTTCCTCCTGTAGTCGCCATCATTGTGTGTGACTTTGTTGATTGGTGTCGGACATATGGGCTAATGTTGGACTTGTGGGCTTGGGCAGCACTGGGTTGGGATGTTTTCTTCGTGTGCACTTACCCTTTATCTAAAACTCTCTCTTTTACAAATGAGTTTCTGTGGAGTTGTTTCTCTAATGGACCCAGCCTAACATACTCCAGGTGAACTCGCACCCCTAACCTGGGTGTCAGCAGGCAAATGTGTTAAAGGCAGAAGAGCAAGGGGTACAGAGATGGCAGTGACGAGGCTGCCCCAAGAAGGAGTTCAAATAAACGAGGCCCGATTAGAAACGGCCTTCTCCGTCAGGCTACTCTCAGTATCATTGTCTCACAAACGAGGAGCGTGAAACACAGAAGGGTGGAGGGACTTGCCCACGGTGACACAGACAGTGCCTGAGGCAGGCGGCACAAGTCCACGACATTCTGGTCTCCAACCAAGCTGCACATCAGCATCATCTGGGAGAACTTTTTAAAATATCAAATTTGGTCCCTAGGGATTTCCATGTCATTGGTCTGGGGGTGGGGTTGCCCGTAGATGGGTTTTTAAAGCTTCCTAGATCTTTCTCACATGCAGGCAAAAATGGAAACGGTGGTCTCAGTGTCTGCCCATGAGTGGCACTTAACACCCCCCCCCAAAAAAAAACAACCCACAACTATTTTATTTTTGTTGTTTGCGGGGTGCTCCACAGCAGAATACGCACCGATTTGGTTTCTCCATGTACAAGTCAGAGATGCCCTCCCTTTCCTTTCGTTAGCTGATGCTCACCGATCTGCTGAGTTGCTGCACGCAGCCCGTTCTTACGTCACCGGTGCTCAAGACCGGCATGCTGTACTAGTCAGGTGGCACATGGTGGCTGGCACATGATCCACATGGCAGGCAACTCAACAGCTCAATCACATCAAGATCATTACCACAGTCTAGTGTTTGTTGTTAAGAAAGTGTCAGGGGATATTTTTGGTTGAAAGTTATGGTACTTGTTTTTAATTATGGCTTTTTCATCAAACAGACCAAGAAAAGAAGGGCAGAATTCACTTTTCAATTGGCAATCGAGGAGGAAAGCATTAGAGAGTCTTTGGCTAAAGGAGCCCTAGTGGCCACGAGGTCAGCAGTTGGAAACCACCAGCCGCTCGCAGGAAACAGCAGGGCTTTCTACCCCGTAACGAGTTACAGTCTCAGAGACCCACAGGGCACTTTATAGGGCCTCTCGGACTCGGAGTGGACTCAGTGCGGTGCATTTGGTTGGTCTGAGGTTGCGCTCAAGGAGAGCGTCTAGGCGGTATAGTGATGAAGCGCTTCACCACACATGGAAAGGTCTGCCGTTCTAATCCACCAGCCGCTCCTTGGGAGAAAGGCGAGGCGGTCCGCTTCTGGTCAAGACTTCCGCTTTAGAACTCCCATGGGGGCAGTTCTACTTGGTTCTATAGGGTCCCTCTGACCCTATAGACTCAGTGCAGGAATGAACTCACAGCAGGCGGGCTGTGGGGTTGGTCAACCCTTCGTCAACTCAGGGGTGTCACCTGCAGGTACAGGGGAGAACTACAGACGCTCTGGTACCCCCTCAGCCGGGGCTAGCACGCGGTTTAATGCATTAAAAAAAAGGCGACAGGGTTCTCTTACTTTCAAACCTAACATTTCTTAGAAAGGCTTAGAACTGTACTCCGGGGCTGTGTTCCTGTGTCCCCGGCAGCGGGGAAAGACCGAGGGCCTCTCCCCTCCGCCCAGGGACCCTAGAACAAAGTCACGGTGACTCTGACGGCTCCAGCCGACTGCTCCAAAGGGTGGCCTTGTTAGATCACAAGATGAGGGGGGTGTTCCTCTCCACGCCTAGGGACCCCCTACAGGAAGTTAGAAGCTGAAAAGACTAAAGGGCGAGAGCAAATTCAGGCCCTTGAGCCAGGAAGGCGGTACACCTGGGTGAGCCCTAACCTAGGCCAGGTGGGGTTAATTCAGCCAATGGGGTCCACAGTACTGTTGACTACGCCTCCCAGCCGACAGGCCCAAAAGGCGGGCACCGGGAGACCACCGCCCTTTCCCCACCCCTGCTGCTCCTCTGCCTTCCGCTTGGCCATGCTGCGGTCTCTCTCAGGCCTCAGGTTGCCGCCTGTGTGGGTGCGGTCCTGTATTCAGTTGACTGTGAAACCGGAAACCCATCCTTTATAAAAACTCAGATCACAAACCAGGCTCCAGCGTGCATTTCTTCTTTCTGGAGCAAAGCCAAGGGCAGAGGTATTTTCCACCCAAGGAATCTCCCAGCCTCTGCGTGGGCCGATTGCCAGGTCTCTTCTCCTGAAGACGGTGGGTTTGAACAGCCAGCCTTCTGATGAGAAGCTGAGCCCTCAGCTGTGATGCCACCAGGGCTGCTTCCACGCAGGACGTAGGTGTAAGAACGGCGGGAGGTGTGGACTCCAGATCCGTTTCTGGAGTCTGTCGGAAAACAGTTTGTCAAAGAGCAAACTGGAGCTTCTGTTAAAATCACGGAGCTTGTGGAAGGAACCAAATGACCTCGAATCAGTGAGCACCTCGTAGGAATTCACCACAGTACTGCTCACTGCTCCCTGCCATCCACTGTTTCCGACTCACAGTGACCCCATAGGACAGACTGGGACCGTCCCTGTGGGCGTCTGAGACTGCCAATCTTTATGCGAGCAAAGCCTCATCCTTTCCCCTCAGAGTAGCTGGTGGAGTTGAACTCCTGGCCTTGCTGTTAGCAGTGCAGCACATAACCCACTCTGCCAGCCCCCAGGGCTCCTCCATAAAGTACCGTCTCAAATGGGATTTTCACAGAGTTAAGTACAGAGGACCTAGGAGCACGCAAGAAGAGAAGTCCTGTATTTAAAATCCCAGTAGGGTATTTCATCAGAGATTCCAGACCCAAACAGACTAGGGGGAAAAGCTGGCCCTCCACCTGCCCAAAGCGGCCAATACAAGAACATGTCTGCCTCGCTTGCTTTGGGCAGGAGGGCTCGCGAGCTGGAGAAGGCCAGATGGTCAGGGAGAGTGTCCAGGAAGTGGACTGGGGCAGTAGGCTGAGCCTCACTGATTGGGTGGTCATTAGACTGGGCACAGGGTCCAGAGGCTCTGAAACAGAACAGTGTAGACCTCTTTCAGGGTGCCAGGGGCACAGGTGCCCTCGAGCAGGCTCGGGAGCCCCCAGTTCTCTACACCTAGTTCCTGAGTATGCCATTCCAGGAAGGATGGGCCAGGGAGCTGGAGCAAGTGCCTCCCCTGGCCTGGGACTTAGGCATGTTGGCTGGCGTGGGGCGAGGCATTAGCATCTTGTCTGAGGACAGGTGTTCGGGTGAGGGTGTGCTCTGGAGGGGACAGGTAAGGCAGTGGTGGCACTAGGGTTGGGCCCCCAGGGTGGTAACTCACAGTGTCACCTCTCTCCTGTGACCCTCCTCCTGTACCAGACCAGACCAAATACTTAGTACTATTTGCCATCATTGTTAATCACAGAATAATAAGTGATAAATACATTGGAGATAAACATCAACTGTTCTAGATTATATAAGTGCTAACAAAACAGATGTTCTGTGGAATCTACATTGGATTCCTGTATTTAATAAAGTCATTATTAACAATTGAACAAAAGCATTACACTTCCTTTCTCCTTTTCCTTTAATTACCATATACACTCAAGTATAAGCTGACCTGAATATCAGCCAAGGCACCTAATTTTACCACAAAAACTGCATTAAAAATGGGCTGGAAAACTCAGCTTATCCATGAGTATATACGGTACTACTTCATTCTTAGAAAAGTTGTTAATGTTAGTTCAAGAATACTTAAATTATCACAACACGATAGCTGAAACACCAGAAGTTTTGACAAAATCAGTGACTCTGTAAGCCCCGGCAGCGATGAACACAGTCACGTGTGCTTATCGGGGTGCAGGCGAAGCCCTGTAATCTGAAGCATCCCTGTAAGTGGAAAATAAAGACAGCTCTCAGCAGAGTGCGCCGAAGTCTATGTCCATGGAGCCGATGCCGACTGAGGGCAGCCCTGCAGGACAGAGTGGAAGTGCCGAGACTTTAAATCTCCACGGCAATAGACCATCCCATCGTTCTCCTGAGGAGGGCTGGTGGATTCGAACCAATGACCTTGCAGTTAGCAGTCACTGCACTCCCAGGGCTCCCTCAGAGCACATTGTTGTTGATGATGGTGTCGCTGTTAGGTGCTGTCGAGTCAGTTCCGACACACAGGACCGCGTGGCCAGCAGAAGGAACGCCGCCTGGTCACGCGCCATCCTGACACTCACGCTCATGTTCAGCCCATTGTGGCCGCCACTGCGTCCATCGTCTCCTTGAGGGCTGTCCTCCTGCCGCCGCCCCTCCTCTTTGGCAAGCATGATGTCCTTCTCCAGGGACTGGTCTCTTGAGACGAGTCTCCCCTCTGGTTTGCTCTTCTTCGGAGACAGATCTGTGTCGGTTCTTCTCGCTGTCTGGGGTGCTTTTATATTCCTTGCCAGCCCAGTCGTCCGGGTGCATTAGAAGGCTCCAAAAGCTAATTAGCCTAGAGCTTTAGCCCGTAGGTAAATTGACACAGGTAAGCTGGGCTAATGACAATGTTTTCATTGATATAAACAACTACAGGGATAGAAACAAAAGGTGCCACCCAGTTTCACATGTGCTGAGACATCTCTAGTGCATCCTCCTGCCTCTGTAGTTAGGGGCATGTCTTCTGTTTTCCTTTGCCGCACACACACGGCAAGAATGCTGCCGACTGGCAGCCAGAATGAAGTTGAAGTATTGAGAGTGACGCTGCTTAATCTACCAGCCCCCAAACATAATCCTGGTCGCGATGGTTGGAAACTGCACACCTCATGACGTATCAGATTTTTTACTCACTGGGTCTTTTCTTAAATCCTCAGCGCAGGACTGGGTCTCTTTAAGAAGTCCTGGTGATTTATTCAACTGGACTTGACTCCTGGAGGTCCCTCGAGCAATAACTGTTTGGCATTAAAAATGAAATTAAAATGCATCTGGGGGAGAAGTCTGGGGAAGTCATCCCTGCAGGGATTTTTTTAGGCAGCGAGGGGGACGCCCTTCATTTAAAGGAACACAGGAGGCACTGCAGAAGTGCACACATTTGCCTCTCCTTTTTGGTCTCTACGGCGGCCGTCAGGAGAGATGTGTGGAGAGAAAAGGCAGGGCGCCAAGTTCATTGGGCTCATTATAAACAATTTATAACAATTTGTAACGAATGCTGTTCGATGAGTCCGATGGAGTCAATGGCCAGGAGTTGAGGTGTTTCTAGCCAGTTGCTCTGAGGAGCCCCGGTGCTGGGCTGCTAACCACAAGGCCAGCCCTTTGAAGCCACGAGCTGCCCTTCGGGAGAGAGATGAGGCTTTCTACTCCCTTCCGGCTTTAGAGTTTCAGAAACCCACAGGGGCAGTTCTACTGGAGGGAGGCGGAGAGATGGAAACGGGTGGATGGCAGGGAAGGATGCTGTTCTTGGTGAAGGCCAGCCCTTCTCTGTCAAAGGGTCCCTTGTCCCTACAGGAGTCCCCTCCTCGCTCCTGAAGGTGCTCATCCAGGATTCTCGCCTCTGCCTTCCCAGAGTAAATACAGCCGCGTCGAGGCTGGTGCTGTCTCATCGTCTGTTTCCCACACATGTTTGGACATGGGTAACAAGTCCAAAGTTATCAGGAGAGGTCAGTCCCTGGAGAAGGCCATGATGCTGGCTTCACCAGAGGGGCAGCAGAAAGAGGAAGGCCCTCAATGAGATGGATGGACATAGTGACCGCGGCGATGGGTGCAAACAGAAGAATGTCTGGGAGGCTGTGCAGGACGCGGCAGTGTGTCCTTCTGTTGTCTGTGTCGGGGCGCTAGCTCAGCACAGCAACGCGACGGGAGGGGGTGAGACCTGGCTCCCGGGCTCCCAATGTCTAAATGGCCTCGCCCCAGCACTTAGATGGACACAGAAGTCCTGCCTCTGGGCCAACATTGAGGTCCGGAGCAGAGATTGCTGCGAGGTGGGCACATGTGTTTTGTTATTTTAATTTACCTTGGTAACCAAGAGCTTTCTGAGTTGCACCGAGCGTTGGGGGTGCTGTAGAACACAATGAGCAGGCAAACACATCCGTGGAAGGACAAAAGCCTAAGCTTTTTATAAAAAGCCTTGTCCTCTTCTTTCCTCTCTTTCTCAAACTATCTTGCTTCTTAGGCCCAACCTCTGACCCCCCACCCCACCCTCACCCAGCATCTGGGGCAGGGGCAGGGCCTTTCACACAGCAGCACGCTCGGTGCGTCCCTCCGAGCTTGGTGGGCAGCGGATGGCCAGGTGTGGAGCACAGTGCTGCGAGTGTCTATGCCTGAGCAGGTGTGTCCTCAGCTCAGACACACCCACCTGGGACGGGGGTGGGGTGGGCAGGAGAGGCAGAGGCTCGGCGGCGCTGAGTAAGAAATCGTGCTTCAGGAAGGCAGAGGACTGGGAAGCAGTGGCTTGTCCTTTGACCGCCTGCCTGGAAGGCATGCTGGGTGCCAGGGGTACTATGCCCTGTGCCACCCTCCAGGCGGTCTCTATGGCTGGGGCAAGGAGTGGGGGCGGGGGGGGCTGGCTACAACCAATAGCAGCTGTCCTCCAGTTGATTCTGGTGCCTGGTGTCCCTCGGTGTTTCACGGCTAGGATCTTTTGGACACAGATCACCAGATCTTTCTTCCTACTCACCTCTGGGCAGGTTCCAATCTCCAGGCTTTCAGCTAGCAGCGCAGCCCTTGCCCGTCTGGGACACCCAGAGGCCACAGAAGGTTAACGTGCAGCCAGGTTCTGTCAGATGGGTTTTGACGAAGCTGAACGGGGCCAGAGTGTTGCTTGGTTCTTGTACTCTTTACTGAAACCCAGCACCAGGCCTTGCTCCCACAGAGCTGCTCGGTGGGTTTGAACCACAAACCTTGAGATTAGCAGTGGCTCAGAAACCCCAAGCAGGTCACTCCTGGCCATCAGTCAGTTCTGACTCACAGTGACCCTACAGAATCACAGTCGAACTGCCCCATGGTGTTTCTGGGGTTGTCAGTCTTCAGGGAAGCACATCTCTCTCCTGGGAGCCGCTGATGGGGTCCAACCCCACCGAGCTTGAATAG
>NW_022111324.1:45065381-45067409 GCF_000313985.2 Echinops telfairi | reverse complement strand
AAGGCCCGAGAACTTGAGATAAATCCCACACTCCACGCGGAGGAGGCAAGCTCATCTAGTGACAGTGGGGAGGCCACAGAGACCCTGTGAAGGCAGATGTTCCTCTTCCTCAAGAGCCTCCGGACTCTTGTGGTCTCTTCACCATCTCCCTGCGAGTGGTGGCATCCTCCCATTGGGCACAGAATGCTGAATCTGTGCAGTGGCTGATGGCCAGCAAGGAGGCTCCAGGGCTCTGCCTCGCACACCTCGACTTGTTCCTTAAGAAGCAAGAGCAGGCCCATATTTGGACCCGAGAGACAGCTGAGAATTTATAATGGATGGAGAGGAAAGGAATTATTGTTCTCTTGGGCAGGCACGGTGCAAAAGGCTGTACCCATTTTATCGTTGCTAGTCCCAACAGCTTGCCTGTCATCGATTCTGTTACAACTGCCATCCAGTTGACTCCGACTCATGGCGGCCTCACGTGTGTCCGAGCAGAACTGTGCTGAAGCTGTTCACTAGGACTCGAACCTCCAACCTTCTGGTTAATGGCCAAGCGCATCAACCACTTGCACCACTCAAGGACTCCTTATTTGATCACCACCACCCTCGTTTTGCAAGTGAGGTGCACCTGAGTGAGGTAGCTTTCCCCACAGTGGCCACTGCATTTCCTCCATGGAGACGGAGGCCACCACAGGGCTCAGCCAGGGCCGGTGGGATTCTGGTTCTTTGGGGACGAGCATGGACTCGTCATTTCTGTTCCTTCTGTTGGTGACAGCTGCCTTTCCCCTTCGCTGTCCAATGATTCATTGTTCTTCATCTGCTTTTCTCAGACACAATGAGCTTAGAAGGAAGCTCTCGGCTTCCTGTCCATGTGGGCTCCCCACCGTGTAACCACTGCCACTTTGCATCCCACAAGGGGCTGCATTTCGGTGGTGGTGGAAGATGGCTTCCCACTACACAATTTATCTCTTAGTTTGTAAAGCACTTCAGGGTCCTGGAGATGCCCCAGGCTGTGCAAATATGCGATTTATTATTCATCAGTTGGATCCTCTTACTGGCCCCAACCCCTGTCCCACAGGGCTGACTGAGTTGAGAAGGGCCAGGTTGCCAGAAGCACCAGTGGGCCTCTTCTCTTGGTGGGGCTTGGCAACCTCTTCCGACACCTCCACAGGCCAGGTTGTGTGACCTGCGTTGCTTGTGAAATCCCAGCCGGGAGCGCTGGGTCTCACTAAAGTGTTACCCAGTGCCGGAACCTCACCGCACAGTGCGCTGCGGAGGGCAGGGGCCGAGCAACCCATCGTTTTTTGTTTTAGCCCTTGGGAGCTGCCGACAACCTTGCTCACAGGGACATCGCGACCCTTGTGCCTTGGTGGGATGTAAGGAAAGCGAAAGAAATGGAAACCTTGGATTTTTTGAGCCTGATTAAAAAAAAAATATGGAGCCTATTTGTAAAAAATAGTTTAAAAAATAGTCAAATATTAAAGAAAATACCAATAATCCTTACTGCACAGAATAATTATTTTAAAATTTTAGTTTCCTCTCTCTCTCTCTCTCTCTCTCTCACACACACACACACACACACACACACACACACACGCTTGTCATTAGGCTACATCTCTTCTTGTTTAGCACTCTCTCTTTCATGAGTGCTTTCCCGTATCATTAAGTATGTTTCCCGTAGGCCGCAATGTCTCCATGCGGATGCACACAGACAGGCCCCGCTGTGCTCATCTAAGCCTGGCAGTGCCTCACGGCCCTCATCCAGAATATTAATTTTTGTTGGTGAGGTAAAGGGGGTAGATGACCTGGCTCTCAACGAAGCATCAGCAGAACTCAACCTAAACCGTGAGTGTATTTTAATGTCGCGCCCTGTTGTAAGGTCAATTCCGACTCGCCGTGACCCTGTAGCACAGAGTAGAAGGGCCCCTGTGTGTTTCCAAGACTGTAACTCTTTATGGGAATAGAAAGCCTCACCTTTCTCCTGCAGAGGGGCTGGTGGTTTCGAACTGCCGAACTTGCAGGCAGCAACCCAACCAGTAATCATAT
>NW_022111324.1:45062261-45065281 GCF_000313985.2 Echinops telfairi | reverse complement strand
AAAATCGGTCCCAGGGCTGGCCCCTGGACAGCAAGTGGTTAATAAGAGAAGACCAGCAGGGGCTCACTGAGGGATGGGACCTGGCTGGAGGCTTCCCAAGGGAAGTGCGGAATCCTGGGCATTGTTCCCTGAGACAGAAGGAACTGCCCCAGTTAGCTCAGAGGCAGAAGGCTCGCCACCCATCTGCTGAGGCTTAGGGAGGAGTAGAAAGCTCGGTTGGGGAGGCGCCTTGGGATTAGTTTGTATTCTTCCAACTCTCGGGGAGTCAGAAGATGCGTGAGCAGGGGCCAGTGAGGATGTCTGTGATTCAACCACTGCTCTCCTGTGGAGGTTGACTTTTAGTCCAGGAGGAGAGGAATTGAGGTTAACCAGGAGGCTGCTGTGCAAGTACATGGGGTCCTTCTGCCCCCATGACTGGAATAGACTACAAGTTCTAATAAATTCCAATTTTTCTTGAGGTTTGAGGACAATACAGCTTTTGTGAACACGCTGGAAACAGGGACACACAGTGTTGTTCAGGAAGAGCAGCCCGGCCCTCCTGGAGGGAGTGCGGTTGGTGCAGGGGGCTCAGCACTGGGCTGTTACCCGCAAGGTGAGCAGTTCAAACCCACCACCACTCCACAGGCGCAAGAGGAACTGTCTGTGCCGGTCCAGATACCGGTCTTGGGAGCTTGCTGGGGCAGGTCTGCCCTGTCCTATGGCGTTACCATGAGAAGAGACAGACCTGAAGGTTTCTTGCTGGTTGGTGCTGTAAATGGTTAAGACCTTGGTCATCAGAACCCACTCAGCCTCTCCCTGGGGGAAGGCCTGGTGACCGGTGCCATCAAGCTGACAGCCCAGAAAACCTTTTGGTCACATGACTCCAGGGCACCCAACAACAACTCTGCTCCCTTCATGGGAGTCATAAATGTACACACCCACCCGCCCACCCCATTTTCGGCCCTTCCCTGTACTCCCTGTCCTCTAGCGACAGCAGGTATGGACAGCAGGTATGGAATCTTCGATTTGGGAGGCTTGTCTTCACTCCTTCTGTTGGTCCTGGGGAGACTAATCAGCTGCATGTTTGCGAATGCATACACTACCTTCCTTCTAGGAGTACAAATTGGAGCAGGGCAGGCTGGACTGGAAAGAAAATAAACCTGAAGTAATTCCTGACACATGGACACAGGAAAGCCCAGCGGAGAAGCGAGGCCGGGCGGAGCTCAGCATTCTGGGCAGCCAAGGCCGTGTGTTTAGAGGGCACCGCCCTGACCCTGCTGGGGGGTTGCCTGTCAGTGGGTTCACTCGAGAAGGTTCTCGCTCTTGATAAAAGACCTGATTCTGTCCCAAGCTCCTGGCAGACAGAGGCCACGTCTGTGCCAATCCCTTTGCACAGCACCTCGCCCCAATTGCCCACAAACGTCATCTAAAAGCCCATTGTTTATTTTGCTGATGTGGTTTTTGGAGAGACAATTTTGAACCACCTGGTTCAAAATCCAAGAGGCACAAAAGGTCTCTGCAAGCCCAATCTGAACCCAGCACCTTTCAGCAAAGTGCAGTCCCTTGCGAGGAATGTTCCTCTGGGGACAATTAGCCGCAGGAGACCAAGAGAGCAGAGCAGGGAGGGGCAGGAAAGGAGGACGAAGTGAAAACGGAACCGGAAGAAGTGGGACGAGTCCTGCTCTTCCGAAGGAATTATGAGTGAGTGGAGACAATGCATATCAATCGTTGAATGGAAAAGAATTTTCTCTGTACACACACGCGTGCACACACACACACACACACACACACACACATACACACACAAACACGCACACATACGGTATTCAGTGGTCAGTCTCTCTTTTACCCGGGCCCTGCAGCTGCCTGTTTTCATCAGTTTCTGCATCACTGTATACTATTTTATGTACTTATAAGACACACACATATTTTTAAATTAAATGACCAATTGCTGCAGCGTCTACCCTGACTCATGGTGGCCCCATATGTGGGGGAGTAGAACTGGGTGCCAGACTGTTTCCCGTGTCTGATTTTGGGGGAGTAGGTTGCCAGCCCTTTCTTCTGTGGCACCTCTGGATGAATTCAAACCGCCAGCCTTTCCGTGAGAAGCCCAGGGACTCCCCTCACACGCCTCTGTCTTGCTTTGTCTTGGAGATCACTTGGAAGAGTTTTCTTCTCTTTACAGGTTGTCCTTTGACTTAGTCCACCACCTAGTGGTTGCTAACTCGGGTTTTTTTTTTTCCCCAATCATTGTTTACTGTTCCAAAAAATGGTTCAACAAATGATGGTATAAAGCGTCGTTTTACACGTTTGAGGTCATGATCTCTGCTTGCAAGATTCAAAATCTTGAAAGCCATGGGATAAATCATGGCACATATAACTTCATGTCTATTCAAATAGAAAGAATGTGTGTTGAGCTCCTTTTCTAGTGAAAATCAAGTTAACCTGGCCAAGAAAGTGAGGGGAATTGCGTAGTCTGCTACCTGAATGTCTTGGGCTATGAAAAAAAAAAAAAGATTACCATGAGGCACTTGCAAGATTTTCTCGCTTATTTTGCCCTCATCTTCTTTTAAGTAAAGAAGAAATAGGGATCAAGCGCCCTACACACAGGGGCTTGGAGATCCGCCAGGCCTCTGTTCTTAGCCTCCAGGGAAAACGGTGCTGCCAGCTATCTGCCAGCCATGGTATTTCCTTCTCTCCCGCCTTCCGCCCTCCCTCCTTCCTGTCTGACTCGACTTCTGGCCCCCTCTCCCTCTCTCCCCTTCCTGCCTCGTAACAACCACCTTGACTCACATCTCTGCCGTTGAATGAGGAGATTTCCTACCCGCAGGACAGTGCCACACCATCCTACAGGGTTGCCCTGAAGCAGAGTGGACTTGGTTGGGTCTTCTGGTTTAATAGGAAAGGAAGGCGCTTCCGTGGCCCAACAATTAGGCCCTGGGCTGCGCACGGAAAGGTTATTGAATCAAAGCTGCCCGAGAAAGACCTGGGGAGCCCCTCCCATGCAGATGGCCTAGAAGACCCAGTGGGTCACTTCCGCT
>NW_022111324.1:45060183-45061693 GCF_000313985.2 Echinops telfairi | reverse complement strand
CAAGTACAATAGTGAAGTACCAAGGGCCTGATCCCGAGAAGGGAGAGAGGCTGCCTCTGAGGACTCGCATTGTGGAGGGCTCTGGGGATTAGGAAAGGTGACTGATGTCTTTAATAAATAGAGGGACGGCGTGAAGAAAAGTTACTTTTGACGGAAAAAGAAAGAATTGTATCTCCCAGGCGAAATTTGGGTTGTAAGAGAATAGTCCAGTGGAAGTCAGAGATGGAGTTGGACAGGCGGGACTGGACGTGCAGGAGGCATGCAGGCTCTGTAGCCAGGATGTCTTGAGTTTGTTTATTAGCTGTGTGATCTTTGGCAATTTACTTGGCCACTCTGTGCCTGTTTCCTTATGTGTAATGAGGGCATAGAGATGCTCCTGAGAAGTTTGTTGTGAGGATCACACAGTTGATGTGAATACAAGAATAGTGATGGTTCAATTTTCTCATCTCTGAATGAGAAGAAATCCTCACCTCCCAAACGCATAAGGATCAATTGATCTGTTTATGTAACCCCCCAAAATAAAGATTACCAAATGCTAAGATAATTTCCATGAATAGGCCAACTGTGGGTGTTTATGCTGTTGTTTTTTTTTTTATGTTTCCTAGGTTTCAAAGTTTTTCTACAGTTTATTTAATCATTAAAAATCAAAAGATACGTTTTTTAATAAAAAGAAACTATTGGTATCTATGTAGCTTTTGTTTCTCAATATCAAGCTGAAGTGATATTATATGTTTCCTACCCTCAAAGGATACAAACATTACCATTGTATACTCAGAATATGGATCCTGCTTCTTAAAAATTTAATATAATATCAGTATTTAATATCACATTTAAAAGACTTTCTTAAATGAGTTTATAAATGATTACATAAATCCATTTCTATAAATGTAACATAATTTATTTGACCTTCTATCTTCAGAGAAATTGGTTATTTCCAATTTCTCACTATGTTTCAGTGAGCTTAAATACATCTCTGATTAATTCCTTAGGATATATTTATAGAAGTGGGATTACCATATCCAAGGATATGGAAGTTGTAAAGAATTATATATATATATAATTGCATATATAAGCATATCTCACTGCCATCGTATCATTTGTTACTCATAGCGAACACCGCCCCCCCCTTGCTCACATTGACTCACGGGTTTCTGAGACTGTTTCCTCCGTTGAGATGCTGGTTGTCTCCACAGCGGACCGCGTGGCTCACAGTCCAACTTGTAATCACCACACCACTAGAGGGCCATATAAACACACACACACACACACACACACACACACACACACACACACATTGATATACCCATTACCAGCATATGAAAGTATTGGTTTCAACACAGCCTTACTACACTCTGTGTGTGTGTGTTTTAGTTTGGTTTAATGTATGTTTCTATTATTCATGAAGGTGCACTCCTCACACACACCCCGTGGGTAAATGAACCACTTAGCGTATTCACTCAAGTATAAGCTGACCCAAATATCAGCCGAGACACCTAATTTTACCACAAAA
>NW_022111324.1:45051149-45059527 GCF_000313985.2 Echinops telfairi | reverse complement strand
GTGACCCTTTGGGGGTCGAATGACCCTTACACGGGGTCGCCCGATTCATAACAGTAGCAAAATTACAGTTATGAAGTAGCAATGAAAATAATGTTATGGTTGGGGGTCCCCACCACATGAGGAACTACATTAATGGGTCACAGTCTTAGGAAGGTTGAGAACCACTGGACTTTAACAGGATATTGTTGATTTCATTGCTTGAGCTGGGCTGTGTAAATATATATAGTATGTTTCTTTAAAAAAAAATCCATCCAGATTCATTATCTCTCAAACCTAAATTAAGGTCTGAGTGGTTTTAAAAAATAAAAAGGAGGAAAAGTAAAAAAACAAACAAACCAAAGAAACACAAAACTCAATATTTAAAATCCTCTAAGGTCCATTCTATCCTCATATTTTTATTGTTTGGTCTATTTATTTACTCTTCTGTAATTCCGACATTGCTTTAATGACTGGACTTTTTAATTGATTTTAATGTCTGGTATGGTTAGTTCTTCTTCCTTATTTTTCTCTGTCAAAAAGTTCCTAATAGTACTCATCCCTAAAAAGCAGTGATGCAACCATGAAACGCCTTATGACATGGCGGGCCCCGGAGACCGTGTGCTGAATGAAGCTCGTCGGTCCCAAAGGACAACTCAGGCCGGAGTCCACTGCTGGAAGAAGATAAGCACCAAGATGAAGGCAGACTTTGGTCCTCAGAACAGGTCACCTTCCGAGCCCGTCTCCCTAGCAACGCAGCAGGGAGCCTCCCTAGAGTCCATGACCCATCTACCCCCCTTTCTTTGTTCACCCTAAAAATCACTTGGACAGAGGGGACCTCACCTGAGCGAGGCTCAGTTTCTCAAGCTGTAGGGAGAGGGAGAAGACCAATCAGTTGCTGTCATACATGGTTCTCTGCTCACCTCAAATCAACAGACACTCCGACAAGAACTTACTGGAAATTCAAATCAACTTCAAATTCAAAACAGCTCTGTTGATTGATAAACTGGGTAAGGCAACCTGTCAGTGGGGAAAATATTGGATGAAGGGGCAACGACGCCCGGTATTATGTTCTTAACTGGAAACTGTTGACCTAGTTTCAATCTAGTCCTTGGTGGCCCAGGCCAAGTGCTATAGACAATTGGGACTTTAGACTCTGCCCTTTCAAGGCCCTCCACTTCCTTCACAGGTCACACCAGAAAGACTAGGTGTCAACCCCACCAAGTGACCTGGCTTGTCCTCAAACTCACCTGTAGCAGATTCAAAGAACTGATGTCTCATTTGGACTTGACGCTGAAGTGGCCTTGTGTGAGAAGAAGCAAATGACTGCTCTTCCTACGTTATGCAATTGATGGTTGTTGAACTTTGGTTTGAATCTCTTGCTTTGAGGGTGCCCAATGAATGGTGACCCAGGAAGATCATATATTTACTATTTGAATGATATCTGTTTTTATGACATGTATTAGTCTGGCAAGCATGGTTCTGCCTTTGTGAGTGAGTATTATTGAAAGTTTTGCCCTATTCCCAACCCTTTTTGTTCACGTAAATAGTGTCTGGTCACTTAAAAGTTTAATTTATACAAGTCAACAATTCATGTGCTGCAGTTCATAGCCAATGTATACCTGAATAATTTCCCTTTCTCAACAGTGTTTTAAATTCTATACCATTGACTAAATTAATGATTCTATTGATAGAATTATAAATCTTTTATGTTCTCTACCATAAAATAACAATGATATCTCTAAAGTGAACCCCAAACCTAATGAACCATAGATAGATGAGTGGATTTTGAGCTCACGCTTAATTGTAGCCCTAACCTAAGAACAATTCATTCTTATGACAGGCCCTACATGATACTTGCCTTCATAGAAGAAATTACTAAAGATATGGGTGCTATAGCAGAGTGTGATGAAGAAATAAGATGGTGCCCAGCTATCAGAAAGAAGAGCATGTGGGGTCTTGAAAACTTGTCTTAAAACAAGCAGCCATCTAAGTGAAGCATCAACTAAGTCCACATGGAAGAAGTACACCAACCTGTGTGATCCAAGGATTGTCCATAATAAAGCCCAAATCCGAGAGAGGGAAGGGGATCAGAGCTTAAATTCTAAACCTGAGCTTGCAGAAGGGTATGGATGACAGTGGAAGCTGAAAATCCATTTGTAGGGTCCCCCATGGACGAAGCCGTCAGTGAAACTGCTCTGATCACGGCACAGGGATGTGCAGAGCCTCGCTATCAGACAGAGCATTGCAAAGTCGATTTTGGGAGATGTACTTAGCTCAAATTTGATCTCCCTTTTGATCCACTTTAAAGTTGATTCAGTATATAATATTTTCTGCTTCCCTTTTGATTGAGGTTTTCTGGTTTGGTTTTGTGTGTGTGTATGTGTGATTGCTGTTGGGTTGTTTTTGTGTTGTTGGTTTCTTGGTTTTGTTTTGTGTGGTTTTCTGTAAATGAAACCCAGGGCAGGTAAATCTATAGGGACAGTAACTGGATTAATCACTGCCCAGGAACACAGCAAGGGAGATTGGGGGACTTGGGGAGCTAACAACAGTGAGTATGTGAAAGAAGAAAATGTTCTTAAATTGATTGTGCTGATGATGCCACAACTCTTTTTAAAATCACGGAATGATTGAATTGTGTGATATGTGAATTATATGTCAACAAGACTATATATTTTATGTTCCTAACTATTATCAATCATCTTTTATTATTTTTTAATCGTTTTATAAGGGGCTCAAACGACTCTTATCACAAGTCATACATACATCAATTGTGTAAAGCACATTTGTACATTCATTGCCCTCATCGTTCTCAAAACGTTTGCTCTCCACCTAAGCCCCTGGCATCAGCTCCTCATTCCTCCCCCCGCCCCATCTATTATGTGAGATAAATACTAAAACAAGTTTTCAAAAGTTAAAAAGCAACCTAATTTGAATTGCATAGGCCTATACGTGAATTAAAGGGGACTGTTACTCCATGAGTTTTCCAGCCTCTTCTCTCCAATGCCGTAAGGATTCCCTCCAACGGGAGAAGCCTGTGGAAGTCCCGGGTTGATGACAGAGAAGAAAATGAGAAGCAGGCAATAGCTCTCTTGGGTGACTGGTCTTGAACATTACGTGTTTTCCTGTCAGAACAGTTAGAAAGGCGAGGGAGGGAAAAGCAACCCGGAAGTGCTGGAGAGTTCAGTGGCTAATTTCAGAAACTCAAGTTACAGGCACAGGTAGGTCTGTCAACGCGGTCCCCTGGTGAATGCAAGGCTTACGCACCAGCAAGCCCGGCGATCTCCTTACCCTCTGTAGTGCGCGCGGTGTCCTGCAGGGGCGCTCGCAGCAGTGCGCAGCGCACTGGGTGGCCCCTGAGCCTTGCAGCTGGGAGGCCTAGTGTGTCACCCAACGACGCACCTAGCTCAGTCAGAGTCAGACACTGGGGAATTTAAATAGAGATGCGTTGGAGCGCAGATTTTATTTATTTTTTATTAGAAGATCATTTTATTTGGGGCTCTTACAGCTCTTAGAACAATCCACACACCAATTGTATCAAGCATATTTGTACATATGTTGCCATCATTATTTTCTAAACATTTACTTTTTATTGAGCCCTTGGTATCAGCTCCACCTTGTGGGCCCACCCTTTTCTAGGTCCTTGGCGTCCTTTCCTTTCAGCTGACAAATGGACAAAGGGGAAGGAAGACGCCGTGGAGGATGTTTTCGTAGGTCAGGCCTAGAGGCGATGCCTCCTTTGGCCAGCGTTCAACCCCTTGCCCACATCTAAATGCAAGGGAGACTGAGAGTGCCGTCGATGGGTGTGCCTGGGGAGCAGAGACTGACCAGCACTGGCAGCTTCTGCAGTGGCGGAGTGGGTTCTGTCTTGGGTTGCTACCTACAAGGTCAACAGTTTAAAACCACCAGCCATTCCATGGGGAAAAGAGGAGGTTTTTTTTACTCCCCCAAAGAGTTCCAGTCTTGGAAACCCACAGGGGCAGTTCCACCCTGCCCTGTGGGGTCACAGTGAGTCGGAATTGACTCGGTGGCAGGGCAGCTTCTGCTGTCGGGCACCTCCGTTGTATCCCATGCTCACTCAGTGACAGACCTTTCCTGAGTGGCTTTTACGTATCAGATGTCAGCTGTTGCAAAGAAAGATTAGAGTCTCTGGGTAGGACAAGAGGTTAATGCACTCAGCTGCCAACTGTTGGAGGGTCTTAGCCACCCACGGGTGCCTCCGCGTTCAGGCCGGAGGATCTACTTCTGGGAAACCACCATCGAAAATCCTGCGGTGCGCAGCTGTGCTCTGATGAACAAGGGACCCCTGAATGTCGGAGTTGACTAGGTGGCCATTGGTGGAAAACTGGTGCCCGGGATTGGGGGTGTCCATCTTGGCGAAACTGTGGTCTTGGTTTTCAATCGTCACTTCCTGGCTGTGTGAGTTTCTCCCATTTGAGCAGTTGGGAGCGGGGAGCTTGAGCCTGCAGTGTTTTTGCGAGGACCGCTTTACATAGTAGGTCAAACTCTCATCGTGACTTGTGTAGTAAGAGACCTATTATGCATTGTTTACATCGTATCTCCTCACTCTTGGTGGCGTTGCCTCTGAAGGCAAAGGAGGTCTGGTGACATCCCCTCAAAAAGACTGCTAACCGAAAGGCCAGCAGTTCAATCCCACTCTGGTGGGAGGCGGATGTGGCAGTGTGTTCCGGTCAAGACGTGCAACCGTGGAAACGCTGCTGGGCAGTTCTCTGTCCTACATGGTCCCTAATAGTCGGAAATGACTTACCAATGGGTTTATTGGGGGTTGGGGTAGGTGGGGGGACTGACTCTTAAATCATGGAGCTCACAGAATATGGGTGTATTTGTTTTTCCCCTAAAGACTAAAATGGTTACAAATTAAACGGCTGGATTTCATTCTACTCAAACATTAATTTTCCAAACATATTGTAGTTGTCACCATCAAATCCACACTGACTCCTGGTGTCCCTGTGTGTACAAAGCAAGACTGCCCCACAGCGTTTTATATATTGATTTTATGAACCATTAGTTTACATACTTTAAATGGGAAACGCTTTAATCGAGTGGCACTAACCCTGAGAGACACGGAGTATCATCCGTTTCTTACAAAAGAGACAGAGATGACTGACAGGATGCATGACGTCAGAATCTCCGTGGAATGGGCGCCTTCCTGCGAGGCCGTGTCCACGCGGCGCCCTTCAGTCTACCTGCTTCCCACGAACGTCGTCCGCTAGCGCTACTGTGGCGGCTCCACACTCTGCCAGAGGCACCTTGTCTCCCACCTGCGCGCTCACTGGGTGCATCTCTCCACCCTTTCCTGAACTTGGGACCCAACTACGACTGTTGCTTGCGGGACTTTTCCTTGAGATTTTCCCGGGAGCATAATGTCTCCGTGCTGACAGTGTCAGCGGCACCCCTCCCCACGGGCACTCTTTCCAAGAGGGGAGAAACTCTCTAAATGCCTGTCCTTCCAGGAAGTGTGGGTGGCCCCAGCTCCCGACTCCCTAGGGGTCTGAAGGCTGTGACCTTTCTGAAGCAGGTCGCCAGGCCTGTCTTCCGAGGTACCTTTGAGTGGTTTGGAACTGCTGACATATCGGTGGGAATCAAGCACTTAACTGTTTCGGTCACCCCGGGTTCAAAATAGAAATGATGCGAAGTCCTTCAGCCCAAGTCGTGTAGGGAGGGCGGCAGTGTTGCCTTCTGTCGCACATGTTGCTATGGGTCGGAACCTAATAAGAATATTGGTTATTCATTGCACTGTTATGATTAATATACTCTTCTTAGTATAATCAGTGGGAGTATTGGTGGAAGGAAATGCTTATGTTTCTCCCCCGCCCTTACAACCCCCACCAAAAGACTCCTAGAATTTGAGGAACAAAGGAAACTCGAATTATCAGCTGTAATGCTCAATTGGTCAATAGATGGCAGTGTTTCACAGGAATATGGAGAGCGTACTTGCTCTTGGACTGAAAATCCTGACTTCAAAATGAATTCAAGAGCGAGAAGGGGCTTGGGAGTGGAGGTGGGGTGGGAGGCTGTATATTTTTTAAACTTTTGATATTGTGAACAGAAATATCTCTGAACACTCAAAAAGTTTTTGTGACATTTTATATCCTTTTTTTTTTGGTACCTGGAGGCCAGCAGAAATAATAGTAAATGCCCGATTTTAGGAGCATGGAATGTGTGCACATGAGACCCATGGGGAATGCTAGCTCCCATTGTTGGGCTTCCACACACTTGTGTGAGCTGATCTCTGATGGAAGCTGCTGAGATAAGTCCTTATTTTTTCCCCAGGGGGAAAAATAGATTGAGACATTCATTCGGAGACATTGTTGAGAGGTGGTAAAGAATTTCTGGCAGGTTTTACCCTGAAGGTAATTAAAAGACAGTTTAGCCTGCGAAGGATGGCAAGCAATACTTTCGTTTATTGTTTAGTTTTAACTTGTGTAACTACCTGATTAAAAAACAAACAAAAAGCTGAACTCAATGCCCTAGAGTAGATCGATCTCAGCTTACAGCGCTCCTATAGGACAGAAACCTGTCCCTGTGGGTTTCCAAAACTGTAAGTCTTTATGGGAGTAGAAAGACTCAACTGTCTCCCACAGAGGGGCTGGCGGTTTTGAACTGCTGACCCTGCAATTAGCAACCCAACACATAACTTACTTTCATAGAGCTAAATGTCGAGTGGGGAATATGTCTTATAAGAAAGTACCACTAATAAAAGTAATCCTAGACACTGTCACCTACTGCTTTAAAGGCTTTGCATGCATCATCCCATGTTATCTGCACTCTAGCTGTGATTGTTGCCAATTTACAGGAGAGGAAATGAAGGCAAACTTAGCGAGGCCGAGCAACTTGTCGATGGGCAGAGAGCGCCAGTATTGGAACATAGGCTTATCAGATCTCACAGCCAATACTAAAATTGAGTCCTTATTTCTTTTCTATACTACATTCTATTTTTAAACTCTAGATTTTTCTCTAGTCCTGTTTTCCTTTTCAGCTGTTTCCTTTTAGAGGACAACCTTCATAAAAATAAGAACTTTACATGAGATCAAAGATCTAGCCAATACTTGAAAAAATCTTGATTCACAAAGTGAAGGGAGAAAAATCTTGACAGTCAAGAAGGCTCTCACCCTAGAGTCTCTGGGTGGCATATGCTTGGCTCCTAACCTAAAGGTTGGAAGTTTGAATCCTAGAGCCAACGAGATGGGTTGACACAGGGCTGCAACACTGGGCTCAGGCATGGGAAGACTTCCGAGGATGGTGCAGGACCCGGCAGTGTTTCGTTCTGCTGTGCAGAGGGCCGGAACCAACTCCCTGGCATCTAACGTCAACCGAACGGCCTTAAACTGATCCCTGGTGGCACTGTGGTTACCAGTTGGGCTGCAGACTGCAAGGTTAGCTGTTCAAAATCACCAGCCTCTCCATGGGAGAAAGGCAAGGCTTTCTTCTCAAGAGTTCCAGTCCCGGAACCCCCCAGGGTGTCGGGGCGCTATGGGTCAGAACTGACATGATGGCAGTGAGAAAGTCACCTTGCGAAGGCCTGGGGACCTGCTTCCCAAGAGACAAGGCAGGGAAAGGCCTACGGAGCCCAGTCCTACTGTGAGACACAGGCATCAGTGCTGACCCAATGGCAACTGATTTCTCGGTCCCCCTGTGGAGTGGTACAGCATTATTTGTCTTAGTTGATTGCCTCCCTCACTAGATGGAAGGAGTCCAGCCAAAATGGTTCTTAGAAGCATGGTTGGCAAGACTCGGTCATGTCACATGCTTTGGGCATGTGATCAGGAGGGGTCAGCCCTTAGAGAAGGGCATTGTGCTGAGCAGTGGCTCGTTGGAAATGAGGAAGAGCCTCAGGGAGATGGATTGACGCAGTGGCTGCATCCAGGACGCAGACGTAATGAGCGTGAGGACGGCACAGGACCAGGCAGCATCCAGTCTGCTCTGCGCAGCATCGATGAGGGGCAGAAGTGAGGTGGGCGCACCTCCCACCAACGACCAGCGGGTCTGTGAACTCCCCCGGAGCAGGCATGGTATCTTTGTTCACATCTGGAGGACGGCCTGGTCACACCATCCAGGAAAGCAAAACAAAATCCACCAAACTCACTGCCATCAAGCGGATGCCATCTCAGAACTACCCTGTAGGACAGCGGTTCTCAACCTGTGGGTCGAGACCCCTGCGGGGTCGAACGACCCTTTCACAGGGGTCGCCTAAGACCATCGGAAAACACATATTTCTGATGGTCTTAGGAACGGAGACACTGTTCCTCTATCTGTCTCCAGGTGGATCAGCCTACACGCAGATACGCCCATATACAAGCACCCGGCGTGATGACATCATCGTGCCAACCCCACCCATACACCCCGTGCAAATACAGATGTATGTGACAGGGTTGGCGCCA
>NW_022111324.1:45042112-45051049 GCF_000313985.2 Echinops telfairi | reverse complement strand
TAGCAAAATGACAGTGATGAAGTAGCAATGACAATAATTTTATGGTTGGGGTGGTCATCACCACGTGAGGAACTGTATGAAAGGGTCGCTGCATTAGGAAGGGTGAGAACCACTGCTATAGGACAGGGTGGAAGTGCCTCTGAGTTTCTGAGATGGTAACTCTTTAGGGGAATAGACAACCCTGTCTGTCTCCCATGGAGCAACTGGTGTTTGAACTGCTGGGCCTGGCAGTTAGCAGCCCCACACATAACCAGGATGTCACCAGGATCACACAGTAGGTGCTCAATACTTACCCGTGCTGGGAAGCGATTTCCGAATAGACATTAAGTTGTGTGAGCTGATTTCTGGACCCACCTACCTGAAGTTATATTGTTTTCCTCACTTGGATGAACAGTGGTGTCCATTTTCAGCTCATCGTGCGCCCATAGGGCAGATTAGAACTGAACTGCTCATAACGTTTTCTAGGCTGTCAGGGAAACGTTGGGCTTTCCTTCTCGGAAGTGGATTGCCAGATCGTCCCCCGGAAGAGCTACTGGGTGTATTTAAACCGCCACACTCTGTTTAGCAGCGGAACACTTCATTGTTGTGCGCCCAGGGGCCCTTCCCACTTCTACCAAGCTGGGCTCATGGGGACTGACAGGACAGAGTAGAGCTGGCCCTGTGGGTTTCTGAGGCTTATTCTTTCTGGGAGTGGACAGCCTCCTCTTTCTTCTGTGCCCTGGCTGTTGGGTTCAAACTGCTGACCTTGTGGTTAAACAGAGCAACAGGGTTCCCTAGATGAAGTCAGACCAAAGCAAGAAATAGATAGATCTATGTCATCACATTTTGAAATTTTTCTTAAAATCGTCGACCTAACCAGGGAAACGTAAATGTGCCCTATGAGGGTAGCCTGTGCTGTCTGCAGGCCACACCGCTGTCCAGAGAGCTCCTCTGTGGAATCAGGGCTGTCGCCCAGCAGTCCAGGCCTGTCATGGGTCCCGAGGACAGAAAATCTGGCCCGAGCATACGGAGGGGAGAGTGGGACGGGCAGGCCTCCTGGTGGTGGCAGCACGGCAGGGGAGACGCGTGTGGTAAAGGGGTGCTCTGTCCGAGGGGAGGCCTCTGCCCCGTGGCGTGGTGGCTTTGCCTGCTTAGAAAGAAGTCCCATGGCCTTTCCGGGGTCGCCTTCTCTGGCAAGGGCTCCCGTTAAACGTTTGCACTAAATCTCCGCTTTAATGAGAAGCAGCTTTGGGTGGCCCCGTCATAGTTCTGCGCCCCCCACGCCCCTGCGCATCTGTCAGGTTTCTGGTTTTTTTTGGGGCGGGGGGGGGGGGTGTGTAATTGGAAAATTCCCCTGTGAGACAGGACGAAAAAACCATCCATGCCGCTGCAGACAGGGGCTCGGGGTCCCCCGCCTGGGCCTGGACCCGCTTGTGAGCGCGAGCCCATCGCAGAGGTGAGGGTCAGGCTGGTAATTGCGCCCGCCGCCGCTAGGCCATTGCTCTTTGTTTGGGGCCATTAGGCGATGGCGGCAGTGAGGACGATGAGGCCGTGCGAGCCACGGGGACCCATAAAACACGTTTACGACGCCCGCAGTGGCAGCGCTTGTGATTTCTGGGGGAGAAGAGGTGCCTGCGCGCTGTGCCCTCTGCAAGCTCCCAAAGGGGTGGGGGTAGAGGGTGTGGTGTGAGGTGCCATCAAGTGCATGCTGACTCCTGGGAACCCCGAGAGACCAGATAGAATTGCCCCATGGGTCACCAGGCCCTTCTACGGCTCAGCTGGGGGGTCCCAGCCTCCCCTTCTCAGTTGGCAGCCCGCCGCGGGTCCTCGGGGTGAACCAGGGGGCCTTCCCCAAGTGATGGTGTCAAAGGGGTTTCCCTCTGAGTCAAGGCCAACTCTCCCAGTCCTTCCCCTCGGGTGGCCACTTACCTTCCTCGCTCTCGTTTACCTCCTTTGCCAACAACGAGAAGAAACCATCTCCAGATGCCATTTGGCCTTTCAATTTGGTTTTGTCCACCCCAAACAGATCTCTCTTTTCATAAGATCGTCAATAGGATTTTATTTGGGGAGGGGGGTGGAAACAGGAGGAGATTCACTAGAGGAACTTGATGTAGCATTTTCACATGACCATTATTGAGTATTGTGTGATGGATAAGCAAGGCCACACGCTCTGGTAAATTAGGTAATGAAGGGTCTCTGAGGCAGCCAGGGGGCCTTTCCAGTTCGCACCATGTCTTTCCCGTGGCCACATGTGGCTTTGCAGTCCAAGTGCCCGTCAGGGAGCACCAGCCCCTCCCCACTGGCTCAGTGCTCCCCTCAGATCCTGCTTTCCTATCTCTGAATTCTCCCCCAAATCTTTCGGGCTCCTATTTAATAGACCTGTGTTTGTGTGAATCAACGCCTATATACCATTCACTTGGGAACCCCGAGCGTGTGTTTTTATGAGTGGAACAACAGTAAAAGCAGCCTCTACCTAGGCAGCCAGGAGTTTTGTGATTGAGTTATTAAGTTCTGGTTAGATCCATCTTTGTCCAGACAGGCTACACATCTGCCGCAGCCTGTAATTTCTCACCTAAGAAAAGTTTGAAGGCATGAGAACGTCCATTGAGAGACACCCTGAAATCTGAAGTACACTTGTGGCTTGAGAACTCAAAATCATCCCCATTTGCATTTCTTCTGCGGGCAAGAGTTAAGTGTGTGGTGAAGGAAATCGGCTCTGAGCAAATGTGCCTTTTGTCCTGTTGGCGGTGTCCACGAGCAGTTCTTGGGCCATGCTTTTGTTTCTCAATACCGCTCTCCCGGGGCAAACTGTCGATTCTCCAACTGCTTTGGCACGGTCCCCAACAACGTTTTTGTTTGCTTTTTACATTTTTAAATGGATGGGCAAAAGTACAAGGATAATACTTCCTGACATGTGATAGTCATGTGGAACTCACGTTTTGGTGTTCATCGGTAACGTTTGATTGGATCAGAGGTGTGCTTACCTGGCTGCCTATTGGGGCTAGGCCCAGTTGTCTAGAGAAACAAACCAGTGACATTCATCTAGGTACAAAAGAGAACTTCATATCAAGCAGCAGCTTTACACCAAGCGGGAGCCCAGCCCAGCCCAACTCAAGTCCCGAGAGCTGATGCTGCTAGGCGCTTGTCAGGCTCACATAGCTGCAGGCTAGGCGGCCCAGAGGGATGTGCAATGCAGGAAGAGCACAGGCCAGCGGATGCAGAGTTGGGTGGATCCAAGGTGGGTGGGACCATGGCAGCTCTCAGGGCCGTGCTGCCCGTGTGGGGCTGCCCCCTGCAGCAGACACAGAGTCCCTGGGAAGTCTCAGTGAGGAAAAGGTAAAGTCACAGAGAGAGAGAGGCAGAGCCTAGAGTCCCTCCCCTCATACAAAAGGCCACACCCCCAAGGTGGTATCCTGTAGCTACCATTTGATTGACAGGCTTGACTCCACCCCTAGCTGGGAGTGTCTCCTAGACATAAGATCATCTGACTGCCCTATTTCGTGTCTACACTGCTCTTGTGTTACCATGGCAGAGCTGAATATCTGTGACAGAAACGGTGGTACTCACATAATCTGGTGTCAATTTGAGGATTCAGAGTGTAGGGGTGGAGTCTAGCCTGCCAATCAGGATATAGCCAATGAGGCCTCTGTATGGGCATGGCCTTCTCCTGAGGATTCTGGGAACTCCTGTATTTCCTTCTTGAAGACAGGACACACTGTCTCTGCTCACTCCTGGGAGACATGGCATTTGACAGGTCACATGGAGATTGGCTGATGGCAGCCAGAACCTCAGAGCTGGAGAAGCTACGTGGAGACCTGCCAGCGCCGAGATGCTCACAATGCCACTGCCCACAAGACTTCTCACCCTCTGGCCTGTGATCTTCCTGCACTTGGTGTAATTGTATGTGTTGGGTGAGTCTGAAGAGGAATTTATCAATTGGTATCGGACATATGGGCTAATATCGGACTTATGGACTTGATCTGGACTGGGCTGGGATGTTTTCTCAATATTCAATTGTTCTTGCATGTAAAACTCTTTTCTATTCACATATGAGTAAATAGGAATTTGTTTCTCTAGTCTACTCAGACTAACACAGAAACCAAATGGCCCCAAAGCCGAAACTCTTTACCATCTGGTGCTTTACAGAAGTCTCAGGTTGGCCGTTTGTGGCTGACAACCAAAAGATTGGTAGTTCAGATCCCCCCTGGTGGTCCCATGGGAGAAAGACCTGACAAAAAGATTTGACAATAAAGATTACAGCCCAGAAAACCCCCAGGACAGTCTGACTCTGTGCTAGATGGGATGGCCAGGAGTTGGAACAGATTCCCTGGCAGTGAGTTTGGATGTTTGGTTTGATCCTTTACAGAAAACATTCAACAATTCTGGTCTAAGCTCAAAACACTCATGCCATCGAGTTGATCCTGACTCTTAAGTGACCCTCTTGGGCAGGATGGAACTGCCCTCTGGTGTGTCCAAGGCTGTAACTCTTCATGGGAACAGAGAGCCTTGTTTTTCTCCTGCGGAGCTGCTGGCAGATCCCAACTGCTGACCTTGACAGCAGCCCAACATGTAAGCCACAATGCAATCCCGCTCCTCACCCCTGCGAGGAGAGCAGCATGGGAACTCTGGGCTCACATGCATGCTCAGAATGCAAGCCTCCACAAGGCTTTGCTATCTGTCCTTTCATCTTCAGGGCTGCCATGCATGTCACAATGGCCCCTCCTGAGATGGGGTCCGTCTAATTTTACCCCAAGGGGCTCTTGATTTGTTAGTTGCCTTCTTGAAGAAAGTTATTTGGCTATCATTGTTCTTAAATGTGGCAGAGACACAAACCCTTTCATAATTCAGTGTTCCTCACCCTGGCTGTACTTTAGAAACAGGAACCCGATGCTCACACCTGAGACCAATTAACTTAGAACCTCTGGGTACAGGGCCCAGTCACCAGCATTTCTTAGAGTTAGAAATGCACAGGTGATTCCACGGTGCAGTCAAGATTGACCACCACTGGAAAAAGGCAGTTTATGAAGGAGGAGAATACGTTTTGATTGCTAGAGTTAATTCCTTTGGAAATTTAATGTCTTTCCAGAAAGATCTGGAACATCCACTAAATGCTCATTGCTTTGGAACCATTAGCTGAAAAAGGGATGGAAATGTATCTGGCCTCTCTAATTTATAAAACAAACATCAACAATGGATTGAGAGGCTCCTCTTTCCCAAGAGGAATGGCATCCATGTTACCATTCCCGGGAAATGGTTAAATGGGCAGGATTATGTGGAGGAACAAAAAACTCATTGCCATCGAGTTGATTCTGACTCACAGCTATCCGAGAGAAGACAGTAGAACTGCCCCGGTGGGTTTCTGAGACTGTAAATCTTTATCGGAGCACACAGCTTCGTCTTTCTCCTAAGAACTAGCTGGTATTTTTAAACTGCTGACTTTGCAGTTAACAACCCAATATGTAGCCCGCTTAACCCAGGGTCCGAAGTTTGAAAGCACCTGCCATTCTCACAGCGACAGTCCTATCCTGTCCTACAGGGTCATTACGAGTTGGTATCAACTCCCTGACAGTGAGTTTGGAGTTTTGGGGTGTGTGTGTATATATATGTTTACATAAATAAGTTATATTTAAGTATTTATACATAATATATATTATACTCACACACTGAATCAAAGCTGAAGGTCAAACAATGCCCTACAGGGCTCCCATGGCCTGGCTCCTGACCTGCTTTCCAGCCTTAACTTCCATCACTAACTACATCCACCCCTGGCCTTCTATACACAGACCCCAAACTCAGAACTGCTTTAGGCTTTTTGCACATGCTCTGCCCATCTGTGGGATTGGCTACTTGGCCAATTTCCTATCAGTGGGAAGCTTTGGAGAGACACACGAGGGAGTACCCCCCAGCTCCCAAATGGATTTTTTCCCCATAGCTATGTATTTAAATTTTATTTTATTTTTTACAAAACAACCTTATCACCTTCAAAGTACTCTCCATTACACTTAATACATTTGTCAAATCGTGATTCCATTTTTGGAAACATTTTTCAAATTCATCTGTTTCCCCCCCCACCTCTTCTATATCATCAAATCACTGTCCTTTCATGTTCCTCTGCGTTCACAGAAACAAAAAGAAGTCACACAGAGCGAGGTCAGGTGAGTAAGGTGTGTGGAGCAAGACAGGCATGCTGTGTTTTGCAAAAACTGGCACACTGAGATGGCTGCGTGAGCAGGGGTATTATGGTAGCAAAACCAGTCCCCTGTCTGCCACACATCAGGCCTTTTTTGTCAAGCTCGGAGGGAGGAGGAAAAATGAGGAGCTGATACCAAGGGCTCAAGTAGAAAGCAAATATTTTTGAGAATGATGGCAACAAATGTACAAGTGTGCTTGACACAATGGATGTATGCATGGATTGTGATAAGAGTAGCATGAGCCCCCAATAAGATGATTAAAACAAAATCTTTTCAGAACCTCTAAAAAGAGAGCTTGATTAACAGTCTTACCTGGTGGAATGAACACCAAATGCACTATGAGTTGACATTTTCATCCATTAGGAAGTTGATGGATGTCCGGAATGAGATTTGTCATTAATGAACATTTCACCTTTTTTGAAATGAGAAAGCCACTTGTACACTTTTTTTGCCCACAGCGCTGTGCTTGTAATCGGTGTTCAACATCACAACAGTTTCTGCAGCATTTTTCCCAAGCAGGAAACAAAACTTCACAGACACATGCTGTTCTCTTAAATTGGCCATCAGAAAAAAATGAGATTCAAGTGAAACTGTTTTTATGAAAAAAATCCAGTGTGATCAGAGAGAACCTTCCCAGGTGATGCCACTGGGTGCACTAACTTAGAGCAAGTTGCTCGATGCTCATTTAGCAGGGAAAAGTGCATACTACTGAAGCTCTATTCCGCCCAGCTCAATTCCAGTTTTTTGGGGGAGTATCCACCCACCTCTCTCACACACAAAGCATTTTGTTATGTTTTAGATGCAAATTCACATAGCAAATTCATTTCCCCTCCAAAAAATTATACACAGGGCACTGGTTGCTCTCCTTGTGTGTCAGCACTCTTCCGATTTCCTCCTGCTTCCCTGTTTCTGTCCCTCCAGTTTCCCTGCCCCTCTGCCTTCTCATGTTTGCTTTGGGCAAATGTTGCCTGTTTGGCCTCATATAGTTGCTCATTCTAAGGAGCACCTTCCTCAGGGTTGTTTATTTTCTAGTCTTAGCTACTATGTGACTGAAGTGACTTTGGGAGTGGTCTCAGTTTAGGTTAAAAATGTCTTCAGGCAATAATTTTAGGGGTGGCGGGAGAATCCTCCAGTCCCTGTCAGTCCTATAAATCTGATCTTCTTAATGAATTTGAGTTTTGTTGTCTATTTTTCTCTGATTCTCCCTACACCTTCTATTGTGACTCGACCCAGAAGTTGGTAGAGGTAACAGACCACCTCTAGGTTTTCTGGCTGCAACTGGAGGAGGCTGCGGCCCCCGTGGGCCCTTCATTCTGATTGCTTCCTGAGCTTCGGGTTTCCTACACAATCCTTCACTCCTGTTGTGTCTGACATGGTCATTCTCAAGCTGTTAAGACCCCAGACTCCTTTCACCAACCTAGAATCTACAACATTATCGTTATGATCTATGTTATACCAGATGACCTAGATGTCCCCCAGAACAATGGTCTTTAGGCTTTTCAGTCTAGAAACTCAGCGCGACGGGGGTGTTTGGCCATGTCTCAGACACTTGCATAACTGTACCTCCCCTACAGAGTTTATAGGCTGGCTTTTAGAAATGGATTTCCAAGCCTTTCTTCCAAGGTATACCCAGTTGACCTTTCAAAGCTCAGCTCATCAACCGTTCACACCAGTCAAAGACAATCTGACTCATTCATTCGGACTCAAGCACAAATCACTATGATTTCTGAGGCTTCTAGCCCAGGGGCAATTTTAATTGTGAGCCCAAACTTCCAATCAAATTGTGACCTTTATAGGAACCTGAACTTACACTTAAAACCAGACTAAAACACAACATCCACGTGTAAAAATACTAATAATATTTCACAGAATGAATGTATGGAACAAAGGAGCTTACCATATATACTCGAGTATAAGCCAACCCAAATATCAGCCAAGGCACCTCATTTTATCACAGAAACTGCATAAGAAATGTGCTGAAAACTCAGCTCATACATGATTATATATGGTATATATTTTTAAGTGCCTGGCATACGAACAGATTCACTAAACACCGACTGATATCACTATTAATTAGCAATAGTATCACTCTTCTACCACCTGTCTGTCAGTGTGCTATACTGTGGTGGCTTGAGGGTTGCTGTGATGTTGGGAACTGTGCTGGTGGTACAGTGAATACCAGCAGAGTATCCCCAGAGTGGCCAGATTTCAGCAGAACTTCCAGACTAAGACAGACTAGGAAGAAAAGTATGGTCATCTACTTTCTAAATCAGTCCATGAAAGCCCTATGCAGAGGACAACAGAATAGTGGCTGGTCAACCACCGTGGGGACGGTGCAGGTGCAGGACTGGGCAGCGTGTCAGCTTGTTGGATACAGGGTGGCTGTGAGTTACAAGGAACTCCATGACAGCCACCGGCAGCCCTGGCCTTGTGGAAACAGCCACCGTCCCTCGAAGCTAGCATCGGTGCAGGTCTGCTATTGCAAGCAACGTGCTTCAAGGACACAGGTTTTCTTCTGGTTTCCTTTTTAACTTGAAAAACACATGCATGTTCCCTCTGTGGTCAAGTTCAGCTCCCCAAAAGTATGTGGCAACCAGTACTTGGTTCCACTGGGAAACAGTAAAATGTCAAGTGTGGTAGAAAGAGCTCATCGAAATGCTGCATGAAAGTGGTACTTAAAACAAAAAAATCTTACCATAATGAATGATGGGGGGAGTGCGGAGTGGAGACCCAAAGCCCATTAGTAGGCCACTGGAGATCCCCTTGC
>NW_022111324.1:45035720-45040571 GCF_000313985.2 Echinops telfairi | reverse complement strand
ACACTATATCTTTTGATAGCTGGGCACCATCAGCTTTCTTCACCACATTGGCTTATGCACCCGCTTTATCTTCAGCGATTTTGTCAGGAAGGTGAGCAACTGGAATGCCAGTTTAATAGAACAAAGTGTTCTTGCATTGAGGGAGTACTTGAGTGGAGGTCCAATCAGACTGAGCTTTCTGCTTCCACCAACAGTTTCCATCTCAGAACCCCATGGACAGTTGCTATGAGTCAGCACTGAATGGATGGCAGTGAGTGAGTAAGTAGTTAAGTGTGATACTGTCGTGCCTCCTTTTTCCTAAAACTCCCCATGAAAACCAACCAACCTCCTGACCCTGGAGCCTATTCCGACCCCTAACCACGCCACCAGACAGGGAAGAACTGCCCCTGTGGGTTTCTGAGACTGTAGCTCTTCACAGGCGTGGGAGCCTCATCTTCCTCTCAAAGTGGTTTTGACACTGATTTTGTGGTTAGTAGCCCAACATATAGCATTACATCATCAGGGGTACTTTCCTGCTGTGAGTTCTATAATGCACCTATGGTATGGGCTCCAGGACCTAGTACCAAGGAGGGCCCAGGCCGCCTGGCGGGACGTGAGAGCTGAGGAAGGCTTGGTGGGCTCACTGGGACTGGAGTTGATGAATGGTGTGATAAGCAGGGAAACAGACCCGTGACAGGGTCTGCTCCCAGCTGTCACAGCGGTGCCCCTCCCCTCCTGCAGCCCCACAGTGCTTCCAGGCGGCCTTGACAGCATGTCCTTCCCTGTGGAACTTCTGAAAGTCATCTGCTCAGGTGCCAAGATGCCACAGAAGCAGCTGGGTCTGGGAGTTTGGTCAGATGTACATGTTTGTTGTGGTTCTGAATATTCTCTTGGCAACCCCCGTCTCTACCTTCCTCAGGAGAAGGAGAGCACAGGGAGCCTTACTTTGGGAACAACAAGCAAGGCAGCCGATAGTTGCAAAGACCTTGTGCATCACTAGTAGGGAATGTGATTTCTTTTTCTGAAATGTTTTGTGAAGGGGACTAATGGGTGAGCCAGGTGTTGCCTTCAGAGGCACCTGCCGAAGAAAACCCAAACCGATTCAGCCGGTTCCAACTCATAGCGACCCTGTGCAGAGTACCAGGCTTTGCAGATATTTACAGGAGCAGCCAGCCTCATCCCGCTTCTGAGGAGCTGCTGGTGAGTTTGAACCACTGACCTGTGGTTAGCAGTCCAATGTTTACCCGACACCACCCCCAGAGCTCTGAGAGGCACCGACGGATTCTGTGAGTTGCAGAAAGTGACCTGACATCTGAGTTAATTGTGCAGGCATGTGTCACCCTCACACCTGTTCCTGTGCCTGAGCACATTGTTGCAGCCACTGTGTCCACCCACCTTCTGAGAGCCTTCTTGTTTCTCCTCGCCCCTACAGTTTATCAAGCATGCTGTCTTCCTCGAGGGGCTGGTCTCCACCTACACAATGTCCAATGTATGTAAGACAAAGTCTTTCCATCTTGCCTTGCAGAGGCCCTCTGGCCTTACTTCTTCCAAGACAGATCGGGTTGTCCCTTCGATAGCCCATGGTACTTTCAATATTCTTCTCCAGCACCACAATTCAAATGCATTCATTCTTCTTCACCCTCCTTATTCAGTGTCCAACTTTCAGAGGCATATGAGGCAACCAAAAATATCATGGCTTGGGTGAGGCACACCTCAGTCCTCAAAGTCACATCCTTGCTTTTCAATACTCTAAAGAGGTCTTGTGCCGCACATTTCCCGACTGCAACACCAGAAGGCCACAGCCATTGCAAACCCCAATGAGCACAGTTCTACTCGGACACCGGGGGACACCGTGCACTGGGTTTTGCTTTTGACCATTTTAGTTTCTGGATGAGGAAACCGAGGTTCACATGGAGGATCACGGAGCTGAAACAGAGCCAGACTCCAGATCTCTTAAATCTTCTTGCTATGTACCACAACCTATCAAAACATTTTTTAAAGGTCATCTCTAAGGGCTCTGGGAACACTTGTGTTCTGTAAGTCTGCAATTCTGAAGGATGAAAGCTAGCTGGTCACACTGAAGAGGTGCCTTGGTCAGCTTAATTGTATCAAAACCGTCTCACCAGAAAGCTGACGGTGCCCGGCTATCAACAGATATAGCGTCTAGGGTCTCAAAGGCTTGAAGGTAAACAAGTGGCCATCTAGCTCAGAAGCAACAAAGCACACATGGAAGAAGCACACCAGCCTGTGTGATCATAAGATGTCAATAGGATCAGGTATCAGGTATCAGAGAACAAAAAATCATATCATTATGAATGAGGAGTGGAGACCCAAAGCCCATCTGTAGGCAACTGGACATACCCTTACAGAAGGGTCTCAGGGAGGACACGACTCAGTCAGGGTGCAGTATAGCACCGATGAAACATACAACTTTCCTCTAGTTCTTTAATGCTTCCTTCCTCCACTATCATGATCCCAATTCTACCTTACAAATCTGGCTAGACTAGAGGATGTACACTGATACAGATAGAGCTGGAAACACAGGGAATCCAGGATAGGTAACCCCCCTCAGGACCAATAATGAGAGTAGTGATACCAGGAGGGAAAGGGAAAGATAGGGGGAGAAAGGAGGAATTGATCACAATGATCTACATATATCCCCCTCCCTGGGGGACAGACAACAGAAAAGTGGGTGAAGGGAGACATCAGTCAGTGTACGACATGGAAAAGTGATAATAATTTATAAATTTTGAAGGGTTTGTGAGGGAGGGAGGATTGGGGAGGAAGGGGGGAAAATAAGGAGCTGATACCAAGGGCTCAAGTAGAAAACAAATGTTTTGAGAATGATGATGGCAGCAAATGTACAGATGTGCTTGACCCAATGGATGGATGGATGGATTGTGATAAGAGTTGTACGAGCCCCCAGTAAAACGATTTAAAAATAAATAAAACAGGATCACAGCACGCACTTTTCCATGAAAGAAAGCTAATCGCTATGTATGTATTTGGTCGACTTCTAAGTAGAGAGTAAAGAGATTTCCCTTCACTTTTAAATGTAAAAAGCCTATTCCTGAGGCCAACATGACCGGAGAGCTTTTGTCTTAAACTCCTGCTGTTTATTTATTTTGCCATTATCTGGTTTGTCTGCAGTGTCTTGTAATGCCTCATGTCATACAAAAGCAAACATAGTCACGTTACATTAATGACCAGGCTGAGTGCATGTAGCCAACTGCCTCCAACTATGCCCCCTTGCCATTGAAAAAACATGACCCTAAATCCTCACCAGCTTCAGAATAAGAGGCCCACAATTATGATACAGCAACAAAGTTTGTGGGATATACAATTTGATCATTCCAAGGCTCCCTTTTGAAATCCCTTTTGTTTGTAACTGATATTTATACATGGCAGAAAATGTTACGTGGAAAATCACTGTTTGGTATTCTGGGCACAATGTTCATTTACCCCACATGTTCACCAGGATGAAGCGAACCAGAGTGGAAACCTCGTTTATAACCCTGGTGTTTGAAGTTGGGGCTTACACCACCTTGTAGTCTAATTGTAATCACAGGCCTTTGGGGCACGGACTCGTGTTTCCCGAAGGCGTCCTGGGGAACTACTGTCTTTATCTAAATACGCACATTTGATCAGTCCTCTCCGATACTACCTGACTGAGAGCTGGCTCCTTTTCACCAGGGAGTAGATAACTTAACAAGGAGCCCTGCTTGGGCAGTGGCTATGCATTAGGCTGCTGGCGTGCAGGTCGGTCATTCTAAACCACCAGCGGCTCCCCGGGCAAAAGGCAGGGCTTTCTACTCCCGTTCGAAGCTACAGTCTCAGGAGCCTACGCGGGTTTCTACTGTGTCCTAGAGGGGTGCTATGAGGACGATCAGATTTGATGGCAGTGAGTTTGGTACGAGTTTGGAGCTATCCAACCGGGACCTGGAGATTTGAAAGGGTGGGAGAAAGACCTGGTGATCTGCTCCTGTAAAGGTGACAGTTTGAGACCCTCGGGGGCGGTTCGACCGGTCACGTGGGGCTGCTGCGGGGAGTTGAAATGGTCTCGACTTAACAGCAGCAGTTACTCAACAAATGCTCCGCATAAAAGAGAAACACGCTGCTTAGTGGTTCTTGGGGTGGGGGTGGGGGGGCTCAGTCAAGACAAAGCAGCACTACGTGCCGAGAAATTAGTTGCAAACATCAGTAGTACAAGCAGGTCCGTGTGAAAGCAGCTCCCACATGCCCTCTGGCACGCGCATGCACACGCGCACGCGCACTCACGCCTTTGTCCTGCCTGTGAGTCTTGCAGGGGTTTCTGGGGGCTTGAGAGAGAAAGCTTCCACGGCGGCATCTTCTCCTTCCGAGCCAGCGGCTTTTCTTCTGCTCAACGACTGTTTGGGGGAAAGTGTTGATGCTTATTCATCTGTTTCTTGTCCCACAGACGTGCTGACCCTCGATTGGTGGCAAAGCTGACAGCTCCCGACAGCTCGCGATGTAATCTACATGGCAGGAACACGAGGCTTACACTGAACAGATCTGCGCCGAGTTGTTATTCTTTGTAATTACCTTCATTAAGTGAAAGCGTGTGCCAATCAAATTTGAACTCCAAACAGACCAGCAATTTGCAGAGGGGGGAAAATGCATTTCTATTTCCTATAAGAATATGCTTGAAGATGAGTTTATACGAGTATGCAGGTAGGTGTATAAGCTGTAAAGGAAGTTTGTGCTTGTGGATTTTCAGCATAAACATAATTTTCCCCTGGTTTGCATTTGGTAACTTTAAATACAAATACAGTGCACGGGTCCATAGAATGAGGTTGGCAAGGTCATTCAATAAATAGGTCACTAATGAAGTATGATAAACAGATGCCTTTT
>NW_022111324.1:45025660-45034706 GCF_000313985.2 Echinops telfairi | reverse complement strand
GTCCACTGACTGCACTTCCAAAAATTGCAGCCCCACCTCTGGCATGCGCTGGTCGGTGGTACGGTCTGTCCCCTCTCCTCCCGTCAATAGCAGTGAAGCCCTTCCCACGCGCTCCTGGCGTGTCCCTGTCTGTGGCCCAGGAGGGCAGAGTTGGCTGTCTGTTTTGTTCACGGAAGCATCCCCGAGATGACACTGTCACGCCGCAGTGGCTGTGTGTTAGTTTCCTAGGGTGGCTGTTACAGTGGCACCATGCCTGTGACTTAGAAGCACAGAGATGTGTTCTTACACAGCCCCGGAGGCCCGTGATCTGAAATCGAGGTGTCCGAAGGTTCGAGGGATGAATTCTTCCGAGCCTCTTCCAGCTTCTGGTGGTCCTGGCTGTCACTTGAATGGTGGCAGTAGAATCCCAGTCTCTGCCTCCATCTGCACACGCTGTCTCGTCCTCTGGCGTCTCGGCGTCTCTTTCCCTCTTTTTACAAGACCACCAGCCATACAGGAAGAGAGCCCACCTCACTCCACATTGAGTGTTATCAGAAAACATCCTCAAAGACCTTATCCCCCACCCCCACCCCCGTCTCACATTCACAGGTCCTGAGAGCTAAACCTTCAGCATATCTTGGGGAGGGGGCACCACTTTACCCATAACCTCCTGGGTCATGGGAGGTAGCTCTATATAAATATAGCTTGGACTACATTTTCAGAGCCCCATAACCAAGGACAGTGGGGTTGACGTTATGAGCTCATCCTCCATGCTTCTTTCAGCTGCATCCGAGGTGAGGAGGTGACTCAGGGACTCAGAAGAGCCTCTGGCACACGGCAAACTCTCAACAGAGGGATGCGCGTCAAGGTGGGAGGCCTCAGTCCAGATGTATGTGCTGCGCCAGACTGCTCAGGTGCCAGTCCTGGCTCTACCTGGTCCTAGAACACTCAGTGACGTGCAGTCATCGCCACCGCCAATCTGACAGCATTTTCATCATCCCCCAAAGAAACCACATGTCCACTAGCAGTTACTTACCCCTCCCAGAAAGTATCCCAGCCCCTGGTAACCGCAAATCTCCCTTCTGTCTTTAGAGGTTTGCCGACATTGCCCGTAAACGGAATCCTCCACTCCATGGCCGTTGGTGACTGGCTTTTTGCGTGTGACATAATCCTGCCCATGTTCATGCATGCTGTAGTGTGCGTCAGCACCTCATTCCTTTTTATGCTTGAGTAATATTCCATTGTGTGGCTCCAGCCCATTGTGCTTACCCATCCATCAGTTGATAGACATTTGGATCGTTTCTATTTGGGGGCTATTATGAATAACACTGTTATCAACATTCCTGTGCATGTTTCTGGGTGGATGTAAGTCTTCAGTTCTCTTGGGTCTGTACTTAGGAGTGGACATGCTGTGACATAGGGGGACACTGTGATTAACCTATTGAAGATTTCCTGGACTGTTTTCCAAAGCAGTGAAGCACACACTTTTATAAATGAGAATTTTCACAAACACCCGGGCCTTTCATCAACGAGTTCCGCTCTTTACCCCAACCATCCGCTAAGCCTGGAGCCTTCAGGATGGCTGGCCAAAGCAGGCCTCCCAGACACCCGATGGAGGTGAGTTCAGGGGACCCCCGGGCAGGAGAAGAGAAAGACCAGGGAGAGAGAAGGACAAAAGAAATCAGAGAAAGGTCAAAAGGGAAGAGGAGTTTGGGGTGCTCTTGAGGATCTGTTCACGCCTAAGTCCAAAAGGTGTGAACAAATCTGTGCAAGGTGAAAACAAATTCATACAAGCTTTTATCAAACAAAACCATCAAAACATGGAGCTGTTGTTTCCTGACATCCCCCCATCTAGGTCTCGATCCTTCTGAAGGGGATGCTCCGCTCTCTCCAGCCTTTCCCTGCAGGATTCCGCAGTTTTGGGGTGATACGCTTCAGAATGGCTTGTGTTCTTTGGAAAGATGCCCTGAGTTTGGAAATACAAAAGAAATCCAGAGGGGAAGGATGAGTGTTGCCCAGTGGATGGAGTAAGGTTTCCCAATAGAATTCTTGTCGGACCGTCCTTAGTACCCTTGAAGAACGTGTTGCCCTGATTGGGGTGGGGGGGCGGATTCCTTGGTGAAATTTCTCTGACTTTTTTCTCACCAACACAATTTGCAATCGTCTTACAACGTCTTTCTAAGAAGCCCCTGTGATCATTCTGTGTCCTCCAGGAAAATCTATCAAGATTACCCCTTTGAGAGATCCCCGCCCCAAACAGCTGCAATACTCTTCTGAGCGGATCTCTCTGCTTAGAATTGAACTAGCCCATCAGATCCCCTTGGACATCACTGGTTTGAGTCCACTTTTGTTTTTAAGGCATCGTCATGAGATCAAGACCAGTGGATTACTGAGAGAACTTGCCTACAGACATCCGCTGGTCAAAGAGACAGGTTTAAACACACTTGGTTTGGAATAAACCCACGCATGCACGAACCGGGACCCCAGGCGCAATACTGTTTGACTTATCCTCACATTGTGAGTCATCTCATCTTCTAGGGCTCGAGTCATTTTCTCAAGTGCTTGGTAAGAGGAAGAAGGGGCAGGGTCTGAACTCCCTGCAGCTGTGCTGTAGCCTGGTCCTGGGGTGAAGGGCAGGTAGTGAAGGGCTCATGCAACCCACGGCAGTGCTTCTGCACCCGGCCCCTGAGATGCACCTGGAAGCTTTTCCAGGTGACTGATGTCAGTGCTTCCCTCCAGAGATGCTGACAGGCTTGGTTGGGGAGGGGCCTGGATACTGGTCTTTCCACAGCTCCCAGGTCCTCTTAGCTGCATCCAGGGCTGAGGACCACCGATGGAAACTTACCGTTTTTATCCTTCACAAGCATTTTTCACATGAAACAACCTATGGCTTGTCTGAAGATTTTTATTTTGAAGATCTCTATGAGGCTTAGGATGCAAAATAGAACAAATGGCTTTTTCTCTTTCTTTCTTTTTTTTTGCAGAGGCACTTCAAAGTCTCCGTGAGTTGTACATTGGGCTGCTAGCTACCCACAAGGTCCGCAGTTCAAACCCATGAGAGGGTCCACAGGAGAAAGATGAGACTTTCTGCTCCCACAGAGATTGATCGCCACGCACACCCAGGGGGCAGTTCTGAATTGTCCTTTGGAGTCGCTGTGACTCAGCACGGACCTGATGGGTGGGAGTCTGGTTTGGCCGAGACAACGAGGGGCTTTGCTGCATTGATTTGACTCTCTCTTGGCTGGCAGTCATTCTGTCTGGGGATCATGGCGCATCAGTAGGGACCCCTGGACCGCTCTGTGTGGAAGGTGAAACTGAAC
This sequence comes from Echinops telfairi, assembly GCF_000313985.2. NCBI lineage: Eukaryota > Metazoa > Chordata > Mammalia > Afrosoricida > Tenrecidae > Echinops > Echinops telfairi. The sequence goes on along the minus strand of NW_022111324.1, from coordinate 45,031,407 downwards.
CGGGTCTCAAGGCACTAGGATCCCCGAGAGGCCTTCCTCCCAGAAGGATTTTCCTGACCCTAACGTGGGGAGGGATTCCAGAGGTAGAGACTCCTCCTTCAGCGGCAGGACCATCCATCAGTATCCATCGGGCCCTCTCTGGTGCATCACGATCATCCAGCGCAGTCTCCCAGAGCTGGGGACAGGTTGTCCGGGCTCTGCGCCTCAGAGTCTCCGTACACTGCGCTGCCCTCATTCCCCCCAGGCACAGCACCCTCTTCTCCAGCCTCCACCTGGCCGGGGCCTCCCCGATGGCCCCTTTCGTCTGTTCTCCTCGTCGCTGGAGGAGTCTCTACAAAAGACCAGTGGGACACCCCCCACCATGCTTCCGCTCAAAGTACTCCTTTGGGATCTCATCACCCTCGAGATCAAAATCCAAGCTCTTCTCCTCTCCTCGGCCTGCTTGCTTCAGTCCTCCTTAGGGCTTGGCACGTGTTCTCCTTCTCCTCGACCGTCCCGCTCTCAGATCAAGCCTCGGTGCTTGTCTCTGCCATGTCCCCCCCACGTCCTCATCTGAGTGCCCCTGGTGACATCCAGTGAGGTCAAGGGCATTGAGGAGGAACTCAGAAAGACACCGATGCTGGAAACGGGCAACAGTCGAAAGAGAACAGCACGCTGGGAAACCCTGCCCATGGTTCTGTGGAGCAGGTCACTCAAAAGAGCCCCATCAGCACAGCCTGGGCTGAGGTGGGTCTCCGCTCCGAGAGCTGCACAGATTTTACGCTTGCACAAGCAGATCCTGGAAAAGAAGTAATTTTCTCTTTAGGAGCGGTACACAGGCTCAGCAGTAAATTTACAGTCTTTTACCAGAAGATGGAAAGTGAAAATCATATGAAAAGTAGTAATCATACACTGGTAGCACCGATTTCTTGTACGTTCACACACACGCACACACACACACACACACACACACACACACACACACCATACTTATTGCACTATGCTTATTGGCTGATCCACACAGCAGGGAGTAAACCCACGGTGTATAGTCAGACACACTTTGACATAGCATCGTCTTTGCTTCTTATTTTTCAAACCATTGAAATAATAGTAGGCTCGGCTCGGCATTGTAGAAGCGGCGCAGACACTAATGGGGGGCTGTAAAGATGTGGTTTGTGATGGCTTGTGCTTGGCGGTCACAACCCTTAGATGAAGGTGGAGACCAGGTGGGAGGAGACCAGGCACCCTTGCGATCTGTTTTCTTCTTTGTTTTCAGTGGGTCTGCTGAAATGCTTCCACCGCACCCTACAGGCTTCCCTTCTGCTTACTGTTGGACTTGGGAGTTTCCCCGCATCACCCCAAAGTGGTGGATGACTGTCTTCAGGGTACATTCCCTTTAAAGGCAAGTTATGACGCATGCGTCTAAAAGCAGTGTATGGAAAGGGTAGGAAATTTGGGGAGAAAAAAAAGAATGGGGTGGGGGAACACAAACAACCCCACCAGAAGAGTCACCCATAGTTCTGCCACCTACAGAACCCTCTTCATCACTTCTCTTGTGCGTGTGTGTGGGGGGAGGGCACCTTTATGTTAGAGGCTTTCCGCCCTTGATCATGATGGTGCCCTCGTTGCAGAATTTTGGGAAACAAAGAAAACGCCAAAGAGACTCAGAACGTAGCCAGACTCGGATGCTGAGTCTTGGACCACCACAAACATGGAAAGCAAAGAGTCGATTGATGGGTGACTCTTCTCCTGTAGAACACACGCGAAAATGGACTGTTGCTTTTCTGCAGCCTCTCAACAGTGACAGCTTGTCAATGTTGGGGTCCCTTTGGCCAGAGGGTGGCCACAGAGAGGTTCAGAATTCACCGAGGGGTGAGGAAGGTGTGTGTGTGCACAGGGCTGAGCAGGGGAAGGCGTGAGGAGCTTTCAGGAGCCTGCTGGGGAGACGGGATTACCGTCTGTCAGGACTAAGGAGAGTCACTCAGTCAAGGCAGGCGAGCAGCCACGTGTTTGAGCAGAGTGCCGAGGGTTTTGATTCTGCTGACCTTGAGATCTGGTTGCTACGTGATGTGAACACTGCCCTTGCTTTCTCAGAGGGAGCTTTACGTTTCTAGCAGTGTGTCCATCCGCTGTTGTCCCTTTCCGGTCCCCGTTCTGGTGCACCCATGCTCTACCAATTTGAGTCTATTCTGGTTTTGTTTCTCAGCCCTGACTGAACTGGAAAGGCCTGGTTTGGAGCCTGTATAGTACAGTTGGCCTGCTGGCACTGTGGAGTAAGCAGTGAGAGCTAACCAAAAGGTTGGTGGTTCAAACCCACTAGCCACTTCGGTAGAGAAACATGAGGCTGTCTGCTCCCATCAAGATTGACAATCTCGGAGATCCTATATAAAGGTGTTATGAGTAATAAGCAAATACTGGTAAAGGGTCTATTCTTAATAATTTTTTTGTTCACCACCTCATTCTCCTGATAATTTTCTCAGAGAGATAGGCAGTGCAGGCATTGACTCATTTAAAACAAGACAAAAACAAGATAAAGAAAAACGAGGCTAAGCCTGGTCAGTATTAGTCCTCCCTCAGAACCCCAATGTCTGATTAGCTTCTAGGATAGTTTCCACTGGAACCCTGGTGGTGTATTGGTTATATGTTGGGCTGCTAATCACAAGGTCAGCAGTTTGAAACCACCAGATGGTCTGTGGGAGAAAGATGGGGCTTTCTACCTTTTAAAAAAGTTCCAGTCTTAGAAGCCCACAGGGGCAGCTCTACCCTGTCTTACAGGGTTGCTATCTGTTGGAACTGATTCAATGGTGGTGAATTTGGTTTGGGTTTTTGGTTCTTCCCACAAGGCCACCTTCTTGTAAAATGTCTGGAGAGTGGGGTTCTCTTCTAACTCCGTGGTGCAGAATACAACTCAATAGTTATTCTTGTTTATGTGACAAAATGAACACTTATCAGATAAAGAGCAGAAATAGAACTCAGGATAGTCCAGCTATTTCAGGAATGTTTGTACACTGAACTCGCCACTTCCGCTATGAAACTAGGTATTTGCTGGGTGTGGATTTGATGGTCACCAAAGAAAAGTTACTAAAATCGGTGGTCTCCTCCTTCCCCCCGGGCCAACCCCTTGATGTCAGAAGTAACAGCAAGAGGATGGAAAGCCCTGGATTCCAGTCCAGCCCCACCACTGTCCGTCCAGCTGTGTGGCTCTGAGCACAGGCCGCTCCTCTGGAGCTCTGGTTGCCAGCAGTACCGGGTTAGGCAGTCACCCAGAGAGATGCCAAGAGTAGGTAGAGCGAAGCCTTTGTGTCATCATGTCTGGCATGAGGGAATACATTTTTTTAATAAAGAAGTGAGGTGACATCTTTTACACACTGGACTTGACTAAGCGTATGGGCACAAGGTCAATGCAGTGGAAGGGCCATGCCAAGAGTCCATGGAGCCGATTAAGCATTTCTTCTTTAATAATAACTAAAATCAGAGGGAGTATATGGGACAGGGAGGAGGGAGTGAAGTGGAAGGTGAGTGGCTGAGTTATCTAGTGCTGCTGTACCAAAAATCCCGCATGTGGATGATTTTGACAAACACAACTTTGTTTCCTCGCGTTTAGAAGACTGGAGGTCTGGAAGGAGAGCACCGGCTCCGGGAGGCTTTCTCCCTCTGTCCGCTCTGGAGTAAGGCCCTTGTTTCCTTTCAGCATCTGTGGACCCAGCATTCCTTAGAGATCTACATGTATCGGAGTATCTATCTCCCCTTGGGTCTAGGAGGTTCTCAGCACAGGAACCCCAGGTACAGAGGACAGACTTCACTCTTTCTTCGTGGCTACTGCCCTTGGTCTCTGCTTGTTTGTCTAATCGCTTTTATATCTCAAAAAGAAAATCGACTCAGGATGAAACTAATCCTGCTGATCTTACCCTGCTTCATTACCACAGGTGCCGCTAATCCAGCCCTGTTAATATCGACAGGAAAATCACATCAGATCACAAAATGGAGAGTAATTAGCTGGTAATCATGGCCTAATCAAATAGAAATATATTTGTGGGGAGCGTAATTCAATCCATAAGAGTTGGGTAAAGGGGAGAACATCTGGCTCCAAACACAGATACATTTCCACTGGCTTTTTGGGGGGGGTAAGTTTCTCAGGGTGCAATGTGTGTTTCATGGCAATGTATTCAGAGCATGATTGGTTGGTTAATTCTATCATCTCCTAGAGCAGCAGTTCTCAACCTGTGGGTCGCAACCCCGTTGGGGGTCGAATGACCCTTTCACAGGGGTCACCTGATTCATAACAGTAGCAAAATTACAGTTGTGACGTAGCCACTAAAATAATTTTGTGGCTGAGGGGTCACCACGACATGAGGAATTGTATTAAAGGGTCATGGCATGAGGAAGGTGGAGAACCACTGCCCTAGAGCCTTAGGATTGTTCTTAACCCAAGCTCCGTTTCTATTAAAATTGTGAAATTACCCCCCAGGTCATTGTGTTATACTGTTGCTCATGTCTTGGTCTTATTTCATTTGAAGTGAATCTCACGAAGCACTTAATATGTTTAACTATTTGCATTCACATTTAACACATATTAATGTTTCATATATTAATATTTGGCATATATGAAAATTAATTGACTAAAGAAAAAACGAATTCTATTTATCACATTCTGCCTCATGAACACAAGTGCTTATAATCCTGCCTCATGAACACCATAGAGATTAGGATTTACAACATATAGGAGAATCATGTAAGATCACCAAATGGAGGATGATTACATCAGATTATAAAATAGAAGATAATTAACTGAGAAACATGATCTAATCAAATTGACATATATTTTGGGTGAACACAATTTAATCCATAATAGTTAGGTAAGCGGGAAAGACTTATCTGTGATCCAATCACAGGTAAGATTAATTTATTAATGTAAATGTGTACATTAATATTTCTGTTGAACATATACCGCTGTTGTTAGATGCTATTGAGTTGGTTTTACTCTTCGTGACCCTATGTGCAACAGAATCAAACACGCTCTGTCCTGTGCCCCTCACAATTGCTGCTGTGTGAGCCCATTGTTGGAGCCACCGGGTCAATCCGTCTTGTTGAGAGCCGTCTCCTTTTCTGCTGACCTTGCACTTTACCAAACATGATGTCCTTTTCCTAGTTTGTATTAAAAATATATACTATCAAATGCTCTTACCTTTGCCTGAATGATCCGGTGCGGGTTTATTGAATATTTTCAAGGAAGGGACAGAACTCCAGGATTTGGATGAGAAAAGCAGTTGGCACTTGGATGATAAAATACTTGTAGCTATTGCTGGTTAGCCCTGGCAGTGGTCTTAGCCCAGCCCTCTCCCCACCTCACCAGTATGTATTTTTTGAGCTGCTCAAAGTATCCTCCACCCCTCCGGTGAGGGGAGAATTTTTTAGATCAAGGAACTAGTTATCTGATCATTAAAAGGGTGGCTGACTTTCCCTGCTGTGCATTCCTTAAAACTCAGTGCATGTTTGAGATTGGAATCATCCATCAAGTGCAGAAACTCTTCCTGATGACGCGACAAACTTTTGGAAACAGGTGTGCCAAATCAAGAAAGAAGTGTGCTGTGGGCTAATGATCTCATCCGTGTGCCAAAGGAAAAATAAGCCTACCCCCTGAGAACCATGCTGACAATTTACATAAACATAAGCGCTGCCCTTTGTTTGGGGAACAGTAGCACAGCTTCTGGGTGAGGACGATTTATCTCTTGCTAAAGCGCCCTACCTGTTTATGGCAGCCAAGAGAC
>NW_022111324.1:45018027-45025117 GCF_000313985.2 Echinops telfairi | reverse complement strand
ATTGGGCATTCTAAAGCAAATCAGAATTCGGTGACCCTAAAAATGTACGGGATTAAAGCCTACCAGTGAAAAATGGAAGGGGCGACCGGAGGAGATACTCTGCGGCGGTGCAGGCCTCAGGAACACACCGGCAGCATCGTGAAACAATGGCACCCGTGGGAGCCGGAGCCGGGGTCTGGGCTCAGTAGCCAGCACCCTCCGCCGCACACGGCACTCCTTTACAGATGGCTGGCCTCTTAGGAGCATCTTGGTGTACTACATTAGGTCTACTTAAAGTCTATTGAGAGTATTGATTTTTATTTTTTTCGCCTTCAGAAAAAGCAGCACAGTAGATGGTCGCTCTCCTCATGCAGAGCCCATTAGAGAGGAGCTGCTCCATGTTGAGGAGAATGCTTCCTAATGCACGTGACCTACAGTAGCAGCACCGGAGACTCAGCTCCCCTGCAGAGGGCCCCCCCCCCACCCGCGTGCGTGTCCACACACCCCTCGTCCCCCTAACCAGAGGCGGCTCAAAACAGAAAAAGACGAATCACCTCAATGATATTGACCACATGAAAATATTAGATCCAATCACCACATGAACTTTCATTTATCTATTAAAAAAATATCAGGTGGGCAGTTTATTTTAGACCATGTGCACTGATTACAAGACAGAAGTTTAAAAGCATATGATTTGGCTAAACCGTTTCCGTCAAAAACTCCACGGATGAAGCAGACACCCTCAGTTCCCTTCATCGCCATTATCCCTTTGCCATCCTCTTTTAAGGAGCAGCTGGCAATGAGACAAAGCCGAAGGTGGTGGCCAGGATGGAATTCAGCAACACCTATATGCTAAGGGTTGGAGGTGGGGGTGGGGGTAGGGGTGGAGGAGGCACTGCACCCAAGTGGCCCGATCCACCCCAACTACATATTCAGCTTAAATGTGTGCACATCCTGGTAGCCGGAACATCTGTTTCTAGCTTGTTGTTCCTCTTGGCTGCTTTTCAATTGGATTTCCTCGAGCAGGTCCCTGGCTTGTCACCGCAGCCAGGGTCTGTTAAGCATCACCACTGGTCCCACATTAAGTAGGAGGTTCAGGGCTAAGCTAATATCTCGCCTGCCTCTCTGACTGATTGTGCTGATGCTCCGCGTGGCCACTTATCATGCGGGCTCCACTGGGAGGGTGCTTCTCTTTGTCTGCACCTCTGGGGGGAAATGGTTGGCTCCCCTGCCTCCTGCGGCCCCCTTCTCCCCAGTTCCTGGGGTTCCATGTGAGAAAACAGAGCTTTCAACAGAAGCGCCCATGTACTGGCTCTGAGAGAGTCAATGGAGTCGTGTCTCAAACATGAACCCTGTTGTTTCCTTTCCTTGGCAACTCGTGCGGTGATTTCTTACCCCTCCTCCCTCCACTCCGAAAAGTTTTTTAAAAAAGGAGCGAGCGTTGAATGTGGCTTTTTAAGGGAAGCTGGCAACTTTGAGAGTGCAGCTGCGTGCTTGGGCGCTAGGAATCGTCCTCATGCTTTGGTGTTAATTCTCAAGTGGAAAATGCTTGCTGTTCACAACTTAGTGGCTCGGCATCTTCGTCCCAGGGGATGGAATGGAGCCGGGGCTGGAAGGAACCAGGCAATTGCAACGATTCTTTCAAAGACTTTTGTACAAGTCATTGATTTCTTAGGAGGTTTGTTAACTGGTGAGAGGGCCCCTGAGCTTCCAGAATTCACTTTGCATTTCTCTTTTCTAGGTGTCTTCTGGGACAGCCAAGAAACTGGGCCCAGCCCAGGCCCCCACTTACCCTGGCTTAGCACCATCCCCTTGGGGCTCTCACAACTGATAGACCTTCCTAGAGATACATTCCCTCTGCCAAGCCTTGCACCGACTTTAAACATGACAAGCATTCCCTTGGGCTAGAGCTTCTCTTTCTCCTTTCCCCACCTTTTGAAAACGAGTTTCTCTTTTGCCAAACCTTGTCGGCTCCCCTCACATGGACCGAGCGCAGGGTGTAAAGTAGGTGGGTGAGTACCCACGAGAAGAAGCCCCCACAGGCTGAGTGATGCGTAGGGACGAAGACCCGGAGTCGGTAGCATTTGGATACACATGGGTGGTTCCGCATTGGGAATGGCTATATTCTCCCCGTGTCTGAAGATCAGAGCCAGACGTGAACCGAGAACTGGGTCTTCTCAATGTGATAATAAGAGATACTTCATTCTGATTAAAGCATGCATATTATATATCCTTTGCTAATCAGTTTTAGCAATCCTTCTGAAAGGGGGCCCAAGCTGCAGCTTGTGGTTGTTAAAACCTGCTCATTAGTTGGTTTGTTTTTTTTAAAGCACATGTTTCTATTTGCATAGTGGTTTGAGGATTTAATGAGTCACACTGATGGCAGGAAACAAAAATGAAAAATGCTGGCGTTTTGGGGTGGACCTGAGATATCTCTTTTGGCTCTGCAGGGAAACAAAGTCAAATAGTTGCTCTGCTGTTGGTGGTGATGCAGAAGATGGTGGCTCGTCTTTAATGATCACTTACTAGGCAGTGGACCTCATGATGAACGCTTTGCCCGCAGTTCTCTCTCTGAATTCTCCTGAGTCTCCCGGGTTTCTGTTGCCTGTAGAATCACCCAGAACACTGCAGTGGTTCCACATGTGAGCACAGCGGAATTTGATGTGTCCTGTTTGAGAAAAGCCGGAGAACTGCCTGGCTTCTTTCCTCTCTCCAGCCTCCTCCCTCTATCCTCTTGCAGAGGGAGACTTTCGGAATTTGTTGGGTGTAAAGGTCACCTGAGAAAAATCTTAAAGAAAGGTGGTGTCAACTGGAGGGGGTTGGGGAAGAACACCTTAACCTGAGCTTTGCTCAAGGGATGAAACCCTCTGCAGTGGGGTGGAGGAAAAAGAGGGGGTCAAGCAGAGAGGGGCGCTGGAAAAGAAGAAGTGAAATGGACAGTAAATGGGGTTGTGGTGGCAGTGTGCTGAATTGACTCACACCGGCCCGATCGGACAGAGTAGAACTGTCCCCAAGGATTTCCTAGACGGGAATCTCCACCAGGTCTTCTCTCCCACGGAGCCGCTGGTGAGTTCAAACCACGGATCTTTTGGTTAGCAGTCAAGTGTTTAACCACTGCGCTGCCAGGGATCCCAATAAATGGGATCGTCTCTGACCATTAAGATTATTCTTACTATGATGGTGCTCTAAGCTAATATGGTCTCTGTAGTACCGGGGTTTCCCCATTGTCATAGCGTAATAATCAAAGCATTTCCCCCAGAATAATAACAATGTTCAACACCCTAAATACACAAACTATTTCCAAATCCTGGGGATGGAAGGGAAAAACACACACCCTAAGGTAGCAGAATTCACTCAAACTCACGTCAATTTTATAAAAATATTTTCTTCAAATGATTTTATATAGCACGTATATTCTCTCCCTGGCAATGACTAATAGGAAGCACTTGTACTTCTTAATTTCGTCGCCTTCATTCTCACTTCTGAGCATTCTGTCTCACTTTGACATAGTTCTACTCAGGCAGGGGTGCATTTTGTCTCTTCTGTCTCTTACATTCTTACGCAAGGTGTTTGCGTAACATTATCCTAAGCCAGTATTTTTCGTGGCTGCATAACAGTCTAGCCAGTCGGCGGTCTAGTTTTCCCACAGTTGCATGTTGAGTCTTATTGGTGAGTAGGGTTAGATAGCTAGATAGATTTTAATCATTAGGATTTTCTCTATGCTGTGGTCCCAGAGCCACTGGATTAAGCAGTGTGCACATATGATGATGTCTGAGGTTCTTCAATTTTTCAGTAACAAATGGAAGTCTTTCAAAATTTTAACCAGACTAGAGCAAAGATTTCTCCAGTCATGTATACATTGTTCTGATCCAAGCCTTATAATATAGAGAGTGGTTCTGGCTTATTCCAAGACTCTAAGAGACTATAGCCACAAAGAGAGTTTAAAATAAAACAACTGCTTTGTACCTTGTCTTCAAGACAAACAAACTTCCCCACGTAAAAATATATTTCTTACTTATCTTCCTATCTCTATATATTTGCCCTGTGAATATGTTTCAGGGAAGATGGGCAGACTCGGGCAAACAGACAGGGTGCATTCACAGGTCTGTAATGATAAAACATTTATTCGGGGGGGTTGAGGTAAAACTTAATGGTTCATGAATAGCAAATTCATTATAATTTTAATACTCGGATATGAGCACAATATATCACCTTTATGGTACCATTAGACCCATTTAAGTCCTGGATGCAACTTGAAAACAAACAAACAAACAAACAAACAAACAAACATTTTCAAATGTTGGCCAAGAAATGATTAGCCAGATAAAATGTTTTAATAAATATTATTGAACTAGAACATGGTTGATTGGATCATAAACTGTCTTATAAATGTTTTATGTCACCGGTTATACTCCGCTTTAAAATGTTAACAAATTCATTTCTTTGACAGGCCACCTTCTTTTGTTGGGGTTTTAGGCAGCAGGACAGTCCATTCGGCAGCCATTCCTCATTCAGTCACGCCCGTGGCCAAAGAGATGGTAAGGCATAAAATGTGGCATGGTTTGTTAAATCTTCATTTGTAATTTGCATTCATTATTAAATTAATGTGTTGAGCTAATCTTTCATCTTAAAAAACACATCCACTGTCATAAAGCTCTCAGAATGATAATACACCGTTTATAATTCAGTGTGGGTCTGTGTGTTGACTGGACTGCACATGGATGTTTGCCAGTAATGATGTTTAATTATTCCTGGAAGACTTGATCTGCATTGTCTTGAGTTCAATAATTCATTGAAGCCTCTAGGTCACTAAGAGAAAGATCAGTTTGGGGACACCATCTCTTCCAGGATGCACAGCAATTCAGCTATTTCCCCCTCGCGCCGACAGCGCCACTCATTGCCTGAAACCATCTCAACTCAGAATCGTGTGGCTGCAAGGGGCTTATTTCTCCGTAGTCTCAAGGACAATGACAAGAGCCTTCCCTTGGGGTTTGGCATCCTGAGGTTTCCTATTGTCGACCATTCCGTACTCCTGGGGAGACTTACCATCGAATTCCAGGCTCTGAACTCCCCATGCTCGAATAGTCAAGTATTTGATTAAGCTCCGTGGCTGTGATATTCAATTTGCATTTGGTAAACTGAAAAAGTACAGCCATCCTGAGAAAGCTCAATGTGGCGGGTGGTGATTTGTATTATAGGAGCCTGGTAGCTGCCCAATGAACCATGTAAAAACAGTTCATTAAAATGTTTATGTGCTTGGCTGGTTAATGCAAAGAAAGCTTTATTGCAGCCTTATAAAACCTTGGTAACTTCAGGTTGGAGTCAGATCAATGCAATGTAATAACTCAGGCAAATGCTTTATCTCTCTGGAGCGGAAAAAAGGAACCATGAAACTTCCTTTGCCTCCTAGTGTCTAGGGCCACCAGCTAATCTGGACGGTGTCCCTTTAGCCCTTTTTAACCCAAATAAAATATTTCCAGTTCATTTGTAGTCAGTGTTTGTTTGCACTAACCCATGGAATGTTGTTTGTAATAAAACCTAATCAATGAGTATGTGGTTGCTACACTTGCTTGGAAGTTAAACTTTTATGGACTCTCAACTACAATGGACATAAAAAAATAATTAGTGTTAAACTAAACAGCAGACAGGATAATTTATTTGTCTGCTAGTTTCTCCCAAATAATTCTACAATTTTAAAACCATAAGGGTATGGCTGGGGAACTATAACTATGTGAGACTGTTAGGATTCCTCCATGTTGACATTAAAATAAAATAAAAAGATTAAAAGCAAACAATTAGATCTACCTGCAGAAAGAATAAGGACTTCTTTAAAACCATTTATTTTTTAATCGAAAATGGATTCACGTGTGCATATACCTTTATAGGATACACAATCAGACTTTTCGATGGAAAATGACATTCTCGATTCATCTCTACATATTCTTCCAACAAAAAATGGTTCAATCATTAGTTTGATATTGAGAAAACTGCCCCCAAAATCAGCACGCGGAGGAAATGTGCCTTCAGAGGCAACACCAAATGAGCTAAAATGATAAAACATAACATTAAGAAAGATGGCACTATGCATTTCTTTCCTTCCTTTGCTATACACACTGCTATTTATGATAACCAGTTGGAGGGAGAGGCCTTATGGTACAACAATGCTCCAGCCAGTCAAAATGCATCAGTTAAAATAGATGCTCTGCAGCATACTGCAGACCACCTCAAAATATTCTTAATGTTCTGTGCACTGGCCAAGCTGTGACATGTGAAAATTGTACCTTCATGTGCTGTGAACATAGAAGTCACCCCCACGCTTCCCATGGTCTGTAAAATTGAAGATTGGGTTGCTGCTCAGAACCAGTATTCCAAGCTATGTTTTTCTAGCTTCTAATTCTAAGAGGGATTTTTTTGGGGTTCGGTGCCATATCTAACCAAGATGAATCTGAGAGAAACATACTGTGTATATGAGTATCCAAAAAGTATCAGTAATAAATCACACTCTAGTATCATGCCTTGGCCATGGTGGACACTCAATAAATAGGAGTTGAATGGATGAATGTTGAGGGAATAGGCTTTTAAAGTCAGCTTTGATTTTTGAGTGTATATTTTCACTACAATCATTTTTTTTAAGTGGGGAAAAATCTGCTTTGAAATCCAGTGACTGGGTCTTCTTATTTGAGAGCATGAGACTGAAGAAAGGCCTAGAAGAGGAGAAAAACAATCCATGAAATAAAAGAAGCCAAATGTTTACCTGTTCTGGAGTCTGACCATTCATAACCTCAGACGGACCCAGAACACCACCTGCCATAGCTCTGTGTACACTGCTGGATAGAAGGCCATTTTCTTTCTCAAGGAGGATTTTAAAAGTGGGTTGTTGAGTTGGACCGGGAGTCATGCCCGTTTGAGACCCCTTAATTGAGACTCCGTTCTTATCATGTTAGGCTGCACACCCATCCACTCTTATATACGATGATCAGGATCACAGCAGTGATGCGGCTGCACCTCACCCTGTCTCAGGATTACAGGTGCAGCACTTCCGTGCGCTGACCCCTATCCTATACCAGCATCGGGGACTTCAGCGTCGTATTTCCACTTGGATGACTGTTTT
>NW_022111324.1:45015763-45017872 GCF_000313985.2 Echinops telfairi | reverse complement strand
CTAGATTTGAACCTGGCTATACCTATCATCATGCTTTTCAATTCAGAGGCTTAAAAAAGAAAGCCATCTCTGATAAGTTTAATTAAGGTTTCTCATCTCTTGCCGCTTCAATGAGGTTTAGTGGGGTGGAGAGGGGAAGGCGTGCTAACCATGTGGGTCTCCTCAAGCCCTCTCAGATTTAATTGCAAGAGTAAATGGCCCCAGGTCCTGCAGCATATCAACTTGATGTGTGTAATTGATAACCAAACATTTCTTACAGGCTGTTAAATGGGAAGGCCACAATGAAATGTATATAATGTTGATTAAAGTGATTTTTTGGTACAAAAGGGTCAGAGACATTAACAAGTTAAAAGAAAGTGTGAGTTCTGTTCTTAGGCTTGTAACCTTTGGTCATCCCCTCCACCACCACCACCCCACTCCCCCATAATTGGCACCACATGTTTACTCTGCCTCTCTTGGTCAAATTTAAGGCTGTAAGTATCCGATGCATTTAAAATGCCGTTGAGATTAAGGCATCCGCGGAGCGCTCGGGAAGGTAGACTTCAGCTATTACTGGCGCACATGGCACAGGAGGGAGACTTCAGTAACCCCCCGAGCGGGCCTTGTATTAAAGTGTCTGGCTCATAAAGTAACAGTAACTCTGAAAAAGATTAAGATGGACATCTAAATGATAATTACTGGGTAATTGTGTTTGGGTTATAATTTGTGGTGTTATTTTTCTAACTGACATGAGACATAATGTATTTTCCAGGGTTCTGCAATAGCGGAGCTACAAATGGAAGCTGCCACGGGGGATTTGCCAGAACAGTTATTGAAGAAAGCTGTGAGACTGTGAAACGCTGCACAGAGGAAAGGATATGTGTCCACAGCGCCAAGGCACCGCTACAGTTCTTCCCTGAAAGCGTAACGACGAGCAACATGCAGTATAGCCGGCCCTCTGCCTTGGTCTTTAAAACCCAATTCCTTGTATTCATGAAAAACCCGCTTTCCCACACGCCCAGCTTCGGAAAGACGGGGACTGAGCGCTCGATGACGTGGGTGTGGACCGTCTGGCCTCCTGCTCGCTAGTCCCTTTCTGCTTCCTCTGCGGCCCTGCCCCTGCCTCGGACTCCGCGGTGGCACCAAGGGCACCGGGGAGCCCTGCGTTCTGGTCCTTCACTGGTAGCCCTCTGTTCTGCCAAATGGACTGCCCTTTGCCCGACACATGACCTGAGACAGACGAACAGACCACCCAAACTCCCCGTCACCACCAGATGGCAGTTCCACTCGGCCCCTCCAGTGTGGAATGATTTCATGGAATGTGCCCCTCTCCTCATATGGCTCTGATTATTGGCCCCCCGACGGGTAATTTTAGTTATTTGTGTGCAGCTCTTATCTCCTTGGCCAGGCTGTGGGCTCCAGGGCCACAGGAACCAATCTGGGTGTTTTCTGTGTTGTGTTGTTTCGGTGAGGTGTCCCTGGGTTTGTACCCTGCTCTGCACAACAGGGGGATCTAGGAGAGAGTCTGCCGGTGAATGAATGACACTGAAGCAGGACACATGGCATGTCCTGGAGATCGCCCCACGACGAATGCCCCAAGGTTATCCTCGCCCCTGGTTCGCTCTGTGTCCCCTCACAACAGGGGGAGCTTTCGATAAGGAGCCCCCGACCCCTTTATGTCCATAGATATAAAGCCAAGAGGATCAACATTTGAAAATGTCCCCAATATCTTATTTCCAGAGCCTTGGAATCAAGATGTTATATTTTCTCCTACTGAGGAGGAAATCGCCCTCACGTCCCACAGTGGCAGGACAAGGCTGGAAGAATTATAATGATCCTTGAACTCACATCTGCTATCACACTGTATTCGTGGGTGGAAGACCAGAGTAAGCCCTGTGGGTAAAACTCGTGGGTCTCAAGCAATTCTAATTCCCAGGCACCGCCGCTGACCCTGGAGCGGCAGCATTGTATCTCAGAGGTGATTTCTCTAGCGGGGACTTTCACCAATTCATTTGTTGCCCCCTAGACCATAAGAAAAGGAGAACTTGGGCACCCTCAAGCCCAAGAATGAACAGTCTAGGCCCAGTGGAGGTGCATTAACTTCATGGTCCTGTGGTAGTGGGGTGGGGG